>NC_057007.1:909655-950392 GCF_000002595.2 Chlamydomonas reinhardtii
CACTTCTGGTCCCGGGGACCAGGCTGCTTTCAGGCAGCAGAGGGGCAGCGCGTCTGCCCCTGTTCAACCTTGTAAGGATGATTCCTCAAAAAAAAAAAAAAAGATGTGGCGCTGACTAGGCGGGCTCCAGCCCGCTGCAAGACGCGCTGTGCAGGAAGACCCACAGCAGCTGTGGGCCTGCGTTGCGCCCCAGGCAGCGGCGCCGCCAGTGACGGACGCGGGTTTCATGCTGGGGGACCGCATGGGTATGTGGGCCTCAGGCCCGCGGGGGGCGGGCGCGCTGCTGTGGAGCACTTTGCGGGCCACCTTCTTGTACGCCGTCTGGTGTGCGTACTGGTCCCGCGAGCCTGCTAAGCAGACATCGGAGCATGTGGTTCGGGAGGTGGTCAGCGAGCTGCGCAGGGTGATGCAGCTGCGTTTCACTGCCGCCACGCTAACCCCTGAAACCCTGTCGGCTCTGCCCACACAGCTTCTCACCGCGCAGCTCAAGGCGGCTAAGCTGGAGCACTTTGTTGCCATCTGGACGGCGGGTGGCGCGCTTTGTGAAGTGGAGGAGGTTCAGGGTGGGTCACCGAAGTTGAACTTGCGGCTGACGCTTGCATCACCTGTGCAGGCCCCCTAGGTTTCCTTTTGGGCGGCGTTTCTTTCCAGGCGCTGGCGTGGTGTACTATCGTCATCAGCTTATCTGGCGCCCATGTGTTTTAGCTCTGGCTGGCGTCGCAGCGCCTGGGCGGCTGTGGGCCTTCCTGCACAGCGCGTCTTGCAGCGGGCTGGAGCCCGCTTAGTCAGCGCCACATCTGGCCCGTTTAGTCTTCTGCTTGTGTCTCCTCTGCCGGTTCTTTTTTTTGAGGAATCATCCTTACAAGGTTGAACAGGGGCAGACGCGCTGCCCCCCTGCTGCCTGAAAGCAGCCTGGTCCCCGAGACCAGAACCCTGACAGGGCAAGAAGAGAAGAAAAGAGAAGAAAAACAGAAAACAAACACCTCGAAAACCGCCACCAACCACCCCCATCCAACCCACCCCACCCCACCCCGACCCGGCAGACAGAGCAGGAGGCTGGCCCCCCCGCCCCCCGGGACGGGTAGCAAAAAAAAACCGCCAGACCTAACCCAAGCACCAACCTACACCACAGCCTAACCGCAAGAACCACCACCACCGCGCGCCAGAAAACGAAACACCAGCGCTACGCACTCGCCCTGCCCAAACCCACCCCACCCCCACAAGTCGGTTGCTTAAGCAACACCCCAGGAGAACCGGCAGAGGAGACACAAGCAGAAAACTAAACGGGCCAGATGCGGCGCTGACTAATATAAGCGGGCTCCAGCCCGCTGCAAGACGCGCTGTGCAGGAAGTCCCACAGGTTCTCCTGGGGTGTTGCTTAAGCAACCGACTTGTGGTGGTGGGGTGGGTTTGGGCGGGGCGAGTGCGTAGCGCTGGTGTTTTCTTTTTTAGCGCGCGGTGGTGGTGGTTCTTGCGGCTAGGCTGTGGTGTAGGTTGGTGCTTGGGTTAGGTCTGGCGGTGTTTTGGTGCAACCCCTCCCGGGGGGCGGGGGGGCCAGCCTCCTGCTCTGTCTGCCGGGTCGGGGTGGCGTGGGGTGGGGTGGGATGGATGGGGGTGGTTGGTGGCGGTTTCGAGGTGTTTGCTTTCTGTTTTCTTCTCTTTTCTTCTCTTCTTGCCCTGTCAGGGTTCTGGTCTCGGGGACCAGGCTGTTTTCGGGCAGCAGGGGGGCAGCGCGTCTGCCCCTGTTCAACCTTGTAAGGATGATTCCTCAAAAAAAAAAAAAGCCGCCCAGGCGCTGCGACGCCAGCCAGAGCTAAAACACATGGGCGCCAGATAAGCTGATGACGATAAACGCCACGCCAGCGCCTGGAACGAAACGCCGCCCAAAAGGAAACCTAGGGGGCCTGCACAGGTGATGCAAGCGTCAGCCGCAAGTTCGACACAGTGCCGCTGTCGGCACGCTGCAGACTGAGAAATCTAGGAATGGTGAGGGGGGTGATGCTCAGGGCGGCGCCTGCGGGGTGGCTTGGCGGCGCCTGCTCTTGGCGGCGTCTGCGGGCCGGTTTGGCGCCGCCTAAGACTAGCAGCACCCCGCAGATCGTAAGGCATGGCTGGAGCTGATGGTGGAACGGGCAGTGCAGGCGTGGGACATGCGGACGGCCGCATTGGCGGGTCGGAGCAAACGCTGGGACGAGAGTCAGCTGCGGCTTGCGGATTCGTGTAGGGGGGATGTATGGGCACGCAGGAATGTGAATGGGGGTAGTTGCTGCCCGGCGTGTTGAGAAGCCGGCCGGGCAGACTTTTGTGGGCGGCGGCCGTGACCGGCGCCGCCAGGCCGTGCCGCACGGGGGCCTAAACGGAGATAGGTCTTTGCCCCGCGGCACGGCTACCAAGCCCCTCTTCTGTTTCGCTGCCTCCCGGATATTTGGAGCCTTGCCATTTTGTTTGTGGAAAAGGACGGGCCGCGCAGGTGGCTGTATGGGTGTGGCCCTTTTGAGACGGATGACATCCAGACATGACGAGTATGTGGCTGTACGGAGTGAGGTCATGTGTAAGCGTGCGTGGTGTGATCTGGAAGGACCTCTTGTCTGCAGCCGACCATCTCAAAGGTCTATTTTAATCGAAGTGCAACGCAGATTAAAATTGGTTTTGAAGTAAGGCGTAAGACAAAGGTCCGGACATGCGTTGTGTTTGAGGTGGGTGGAGTGCGGAGGACATGGGGCGTGCCGGTTTGGCCCTGGAGCCTTGGGTGGGCAATGAGCAGCCGCAGCAGCTCAGTCCAGTTGTCTTTGATTTATTGCCAGCATTACCGCGAGCGGTATGTGGCCGGCTTTTAGCAGCTTTTCACTAGTCTTGCACAACTGACTCGCATTGAGTATTGGCCAGACTTGCTTACCCACCCGCCCACCCTGCAAGTCTGTTTGGAAAGTGCCCGCTGGCGTTGAGGGGTCTTACTGCTAGGCCGCAGAAGGAAAGCGCTCTTGCAATGGCGTTACTGCTTATGCTACATAACATCCGGGGGGTAGTTGCTGCCCGGCGTGTTGAGAAGCCGGCCGGGCAGACTTTTGTGGGCGGCGGCCGTGACCGGCGCCGCCAGGCCGTGCCGACCTGCCTGCGTTCCTGTCTGCCCTGCAAGCTAAGACCTTCGCCCTCCTTGCCCAGCCAGGCCGGCAACCCTGGAAGATGCTCACCCGGGCGCTGCTTACTCATGTGCGCCCGGACTCCGCCACCACGTGGGCGTGGGTGTACAGCGACGCGCCGACGCCAGCGGGGCTGCCTGCCCGGCTGGCGGCCGCGGTCGGCCACGTGCGGAGCGCGGGCGTGGAACAGCATCCGCCGCAGCCAGCCACTCAGCCGCCAGCGGCGCCGCCACAGTGGCGGGTTAGCCTGGACCAGCTGTGGGTGGCTAATGCTGCGGGGGCTTTTTTTTTTTTGAGGAATCATCCTTACAAGGTTGAACAGGGGCAGACGCGCTGCCCCCCTGCTGCCTGAAAGCAGCCTGGTCCCCGAGACCAGAACCCTGACAGGGCAAGAAGAGAAGAAAAGAGAAGAAAACAGAAAGCAAACACCTCGAAAACCGCCACCAAACACCCCCATCCATCCTACCCCACCCCACCCCTACCCGGCAGACAGAGCAGGAGGCTGGCCCCCCCGCCCCCCGGGAGGGGTAGCAAAAAAACACCGCCAGACCTAACCCAAGCACCAACCTACACCACAGCCTAACCGCAAGAACCACCACCACCGCGCGCCAGAAAACGAAACACCAGCGCTACGCACTCGCCCTGCCCAAACCCACCCCACCCCCACAAGTCGGTTGCTTAAGCAACACCCCAGGAGAACCGGCAGAGGAGACACAAGCAGAAAACTAAACGGGCCAGATGCGGCGCTGACTAATATAAGCGGGCTCCAGCCCGCTGCAAGACGCGCTGTGCAGGAAGTCCCACAGCCGCCCAGGCGCTGCGACGCCAGCCAGAGCTAAAACACATGGGCGCCAGATAAGCTGATGTCGATAAACACCACGCCAGCGCCTGGAAAGAACCGCCGCCCAAAAGGAAACCTAGGGGGCCTGCACAGGTGATGCAAGCGTCAGCCGCAAGTTCAACTTCGGTGACCCACCCTGAACCTCCTCCACTTCACAAAGCGCGCCACCCGCCGACCAGATGGCAACGAAGTGCTCCAGCTTAGCCGCCTTGAGCTGAGCGGTGAGAAGCTGAGTGGGCAGAGCCGACAGGGTTTCAGGGGTTAGCGTGGCGGCAGTGAAACGCAGCTGCATCACCCTGCGCAGCTCGCTGACCACCTCCCGAACCACATGCTCCGACGTCTGCTTAGCAGGCTCGCGGGACCAGTACGCACACCAGACGGCGTACAAGAAGGTGGCCCGCAAAGTGCTCCACAGCAGCGCGCCCGCCCCCCGCGGGCCTGAGGCCCACATACCCATGCGGTCCCCCAGCATGAAGCCCGCGTCCGTCACTGGCGGCGCCGCTGCTTGGGGCGCAACGCAGGCCCACAGCTGCTGCAGCCACGTCCTCGCCTGCGCATAAGCTGGACACTCCAGGAAGATGTGCGTCAGGCTGGCCCACGCCCGCGGGCCAGGTGGCCCGCAGGCGGGGTGAGGACAGTGCGCCCCCAACCCCCCGCACCCCGTGGTCACCCGTGGCCGAATGCCCTTGCCCGCCCTGTACAGCCCGCAGGGCAGGTAAGCATGTTGCAGCCGGTACACAAGCACCTTTGCCCCCCGACTGGCGTGGCTGTCCCACAGCCTCCGCCACGTACCCCGCAGAAGGGACGCATCCGGGGGCGGCATGCGAGGGTCGCCCTCCACCGCCGCCGCTGCTGCCGCCGCCGCCGTGGCAGGCCCCGTGCTAGGTCCCGCCCCTCCCGCCGCCTGCTCCTGCAGCCGCGCGGACCGCCGCGGCCCCTCACCTGACTGCTGGGACGGGGACGCATACGACTGCAGTTCTCTCGCCGGCGTGTTCTGCAGCCCCGCTGCCGCAGAGGTGCGGTGGAGCCAGGGGTCCAGAGCCACCGGGTTATTGTGGAAATGCTGCGCCGCCGTGGTGGTCAGCTGCGCCGCTGCACGCTGCCACGCCGCCTCCCACTCCGCCAGCCGCGACTGTGCCGCCGGCTGGGTCCCCGAACCCCCCGCCTGCTGTGTTGGCGCCGGGCACGGCATGGCTGCGGGGCGGGCCGGAGCCGGAGGTGCGGTCGGGTTGGCCGCGGTGATGGCCCGCCGCACGTCCCGCACCGTGTAGTCCGCCAAGCTGACACCCGCAATCCGGCAGTGCTCCGGGTGCACCACCACCCCAGCCTCCGCCGCCAGGAAGTACGGCGCCCGAGGCCACGCCCCCGCCCGTTCCCCTGGTGATGCTGCATCGTACGCCGCCCGCTCTTCAAAGGTCCACAGGTGCCGCGGCTTGCGATGCTGCAGCACACAGGCAGGCTGCCACGCCCCATCCACCGCCGGGGGCAGCACGCCAGGCCCAGGCTCCAAGAGCCGCCCCGTGTAGTGGACGTAGGACACAGCCCCCGCAGCGTTAGCCACCCACAGCTGGTCCAGGCTAACCCGCCACTGTGGCGGCGCCGCTGGCGGCTGAGTGGCTGGCTGCGGCGGATGCTGTTCCACGCCCGCGCTCCGCACGTGGCTGACCGCGGCCGCCAGCCGGGCAGGCAGCCCCACTGGCGTCGGCGCGTCGCTGTACACCCACGCCCACGTGGTGGCGGAGTCCGGGCGCACATGAGTAAGCAGCGCCCGGGTGAGCGTCTTCCAGGGTTGCCGGCCTGGCTGGGCAAGGAGGGCGAAGGTCTTAGCTTGCAGGGCAGACAGGAACGCAGGCACGTCGACGTGGTTGACACCCCCATCCTTGTACGGCAGACAGGCCGTTTCCCGCTTTGGCAGCAGGAGCGGGTTCCCGTGCGACACCAGGCTGGCGTCCTCAGCGTGCATGGAGCGCGCAGCAAAGTGGTCCACCAGGTCGGTGAGTTCCTTCAGCTGCGCAGGCGACGGGTTGAGGAAGCTGAAGTGGTAGGCCAGCTTCGCCGCCAGCACCTGCTTCGCAATGTGCACACGGCCAACCAGAGTCAGAGACAGGGCAGCCCACAGACGCGCCACAAACGCCATGCCGCGAGCCCGCCGGGTGTACAAGTCAGCTGCAGCCGCATCCGAGTCCCACGACAGGGGCACACCCAGGTGCGTCACGGCGCCAGTGGTAAACGGCACCCCCGTGTGTGGGCAAGGGCCCGTCAGGTGCGCAAACCTGCCAAGGCCCATGGCCTTGCTCTTGTCCGGATGGACACGGGCGTTGGACGCGCGGCAGAACAGCTGTACCGCCGCCATCAGGACCGGCCCGTCCACCGCCGGGTCGCGCGCCGTGAGGGTCGTGTCGTCAGCGTGGTGGGCAGCCGGTGGCGCCTGCTCGCCGCTGGGTAACAGGGGCGTGCGCAGTGCCCCTTGCTCCACCTGCCGCCGCAGAAAGGACGTCAGTGGCTGCATCTGGATGACCCACAGGGGTGGTGAGGCGGTGCTGCCCTGCGGCAAGCCGTTCAGCACTGGGAAGGCGTCAGAGAGCATCCCGTTCACACACACGCGGGCAGAGCCGTTGGCAGTGAGCAGGCGGATCCAGCGCAGCATGCGCGGCCCAAACCCAAGTCCCTCCGCGGACGCATACAGCCACTGCCGGGGGCTGTGTCCTACGTCCACTACACGGGGCGGCTCTTGGAGCCTGGGCCTGGCGTGCTGCCCCCGGCGGTGGATGGGGCGTGGCAGCCTGCCTGTGTGCTGCAGCATCGCAAGCCGCGGCACCTGTGGACCTTTGAAGAGCGGGCGGCGTACGATGCAGCATCACCAGGGGACCGGGCGGGGGCGTGGCCTCGGGCGCCGTACTTTCTGGCGCCGGAGGCTGGGGTGGTGGTGCACCCGGAGCACTGCCGGATTGCGGGTGTCAGCTTGGCGGACTACACGGTGCGGGACGTGCGGCGGGCCATCACCGCAGCCAACCCGGCCGCACCTCCGGCTCCGGCCCGCCCCGCGGCCATGCCGTGCCCGGCGCCAACACAGCAGGCGGGGGATTCGGGGCCCCAGCCGGCGGCACAGTCGCGGCTGGCGGAGCGGGAGGCGGAGTGGCAGCGTGCAGCGGCGCAGCTGACCACCACGGCGGCGCAGCATTTCCACAATAACCCGGTGGCTCTGGACCCCTGGCTTCACCGCACCTCTGCGGCAGCCGGGCTGCAGAACACGCCGGCGAGAGAACTGCAGTCGTATGCGTCCCCGTCCCAGCAGTCGGGTGAGGAGCCGCGGCGGTCCGCGCGGCTGCAGGAGCAGGCGGCGGGAGGGGCGGGACCTAGCACTGGGCCTGCCACGGCGGCGGCGGCAGCAGCGGCGGTGGTGGAGGGCGACCCTCGCATGCCGCCCCCGGATGCGTCCCTTCTGCGGGGTACGTGGCGGAGGCTGTGGGACAGCCACGCCAGTCGGGGGGCAAAGGTGCTGGTGTACAGGCTGCAACATGCTTACCTGCCTTGCGGGCTGTACAGGGCGGGCAAGGGCATTCGGCCTCGGGTGACCACGGGGTGCGGGGGGTTGGGGGCGCACTGTCCTCACCCCGCCTGCGGGCCACCTGGCCCGCGGGCGTGGGCCAGCCTGACGCACATCTTCCTGGAGTGTCCAGCTTATGCGCAGGCGAGGACGTGGCGCACATGCGCACCGGGAGCAGTGGCGCTTCCCCACATACCTGCTGTTTCACCCCTCGCTGCGTTTGGAGCTCGAGCAGCGCTTGGAGGCGCACGTTGCCGCCAATCCCGTGGCCAGTACAGGTGACGGCGCTTGCACGCAATGGGAGGCGGACAAGTTCTTCGTGCGGGAGGCCGCCACCAGCATCCACCGTCGGCATGCACGCCAGACCCGGGATGGGCTGCATGGCGTGGTGCTGGCCGCAGACACGGCCGCTGCCCTGGCCGACCGGCCGGGTGCCAGCGCCGCGCAGCGTCAGGCTGCGGCCATGGCCAACTTGGCGGTGCGGGAGGAGCGGGCAGCTGCCGCAGCGGCCAGCCACAATGCCCGCGCTGCACTGATGGAGGAGCATGGGGAGCGGGGCACTCGCTGGTTCCATCGGCAGGCTGACGAGCCAGCAGCCGGCGCACAGGAGCCCATCACGCACTTGAAGGTGCCGGGGCAACCGGCGCCTGTGGCGCTCACGGGGCCGGGCACGCGCAACACTGTCTCCGCAGCCGCCGCAGCCATGTACAGCAGCACCAGCCCCACCGGCCTGTTCCGCGTGCAGCCGGTCTGTACGGCGTCGCAGCAACAGCTTCTGGCGGCCATTGACCGCAAGGTTCCGGCGGATCTGCACGCCGCCGCAGAGGGGTCCGGTGACGGCACCCTCAGTGATGCCGAGCTGATGGCAGCGCTGGCTGGCTCCGCCAATGGTAAAGCACCTGGGTCGGACGGGGTTCCGTACGAGGTGTACAAGGTCTTCTGGGCGCTGCTGGGCCCGCGCTTGTGTGCTGCTGCTGCCGCTGCCTTTGCTGCCGCTGCAGACGCCCACGATGGCGGCGAAATGGCGGCGGTGCTGCCTGCCTCCTGGCGGGAGGGCATCATTACGCTCATCTACAAGGGCAAAAGCCTGGACCGCGCCGAGCTGGCGTCCTACCGGCCCATCACGCTGCTCAACTGCGACTTCAAGATGGTGTCCAAGGCCGTCAGCGCCCGCCTGCAGCCCGCCCTGGATGCAGTTGTGGATGAGCTGCAGACCGCGTTCATCACCGGCCGCTGGATTGGAGACAACGCGCTGTACCTCCAAGGCCTGATCGAATGGATGCGCCTGGACGTGGGCGCGGACGGCACGCCACGGCAGGGTGGTGCGCTGTACTTCTTGGACATTGAAAAGGCGTATGACCGGGTGCACCGGCAGTGGCTGTATGCGTCCGCGGAGGGACTTGGGTTCGGGCCGCGCATGCTGCGCTGGATCCGCCTGCTCACTGCCAACGGCTCTGCCCGCGTGTGTGTGAACGGGATGCTCTCTGACGCCTTCCCAGTGCTGAACGGCTTGCCGCAGGGCAGCACCGCCTCACCACCCCTGTGGGTCATCCAGATGCAGCCACTGACGTCCTTTCTGTGGCGGCAGGTGGAGCAAGGGGCACTGCGCACGCCCCTGTTACCCAGTGGCGAGCAGGCGCCACCGGCTGCCCACCACGCTGACGACACGACCCTCACGGCGCGCGACCCGGCGGTGGACGGGCCGGTCCTGATGGCGGCAGTACAGCTGTTCTGCCGCGCGTCCAACGCCCGTGTCCATCCGGACAAGAGCAAGGCCATGGGCCTTGGCAGGTTTGCGCACCTGACGGGCCCTTGCCCACACACAGGGGTGCCGTTTACCACTGGCGCCGTGACGCACCTGGGTGTGCCCCTGTCGTGGGACTCTGATGCGGCTGCAGCTGACTTGTACACCCGGCGGGCTCGCGGCATGGCGTTTGTGGCGCGTCTGTGGGCTGCCCTGTCTCTGACTCTCGTTGGCCGTGTGCACATTGCGAAGCAGGTGTTGGCGGCGAAGCTGGCCTACCACTTCAGCTTCCTCAACCCGTCGCCGGCGCAGCTGAAGGAACTCACCGACCTGGTGGACCACTTTGCTGCGCGCTCCATGCACGCTGAGGACGCCAGCCTGGTGTCACACGGGAACCCGCTCCTGCTGCCAAAGCGGGAAACGGCCTGTCTGCCGTACAAGGATGGGGGTGTCAACCACGTCGACCTGCCTGCGTTCCTGTCTGCCCTGCAAGCTAAGACCTTCGCCCTCCTTGCCCAGCCAGGCCGGCAACCCTGGAAGATGCTCACCCGGGCGCTGCTTACCCATGTGCGCCCGGACTCCGCCACCACGTGGGCGTGGGTGTACAGCGACGCGCCGGCGCCAGCAGGGCTGCCTGCCCGGCTGGCGGCCGCGGTCGGCCACGTGCGGAGCGCGGGCGTGGAACAGCATCCACCGCAGCCAGCCACTCAGCCGCCAGCGGCGCCGCCACAGTGGCGGGTTAGCCTGGACCAGCTGTGGGTGGCTAACGCTGCGGGGGCTGTGTCCTACGTCCACTACACGGGGCGGCTCTTGGAGCCTGGGCCTGGCGTGCTGCCCCCGGCGGTGGATGGGGCGTGGCAGCCTGCCTGTGTGCTGCAGCATCGCAAGCCGCGGCACCTGTGGACCTTTGAAGAGCGGGCGGCGTACGATGCAGCATCACCAGGGGACCGGGCGGGGGCGTGGCCTCGGGCGCCGTACTTCCTGGCGCCGGAGGCTGGGGTGGTAGTGCAACCGGAGCACTGCCGGATTGCGGGTGTCAGCTTAGCGGACTACACGGTGCGGGACGTGCGGCGGGCCATCACCGCGGCCAACCCGGCCGCACCTCCGGCTCCGGCCCGCCCTGCAGCCATGCCGTGCCCGGCGCCAACACAGCAGGCGGGGGATTCGGGGCCCCAGCCGGTGGCACAGTCGCGGCTGGCGGAGCGGGAGGCGGAGTGGCAGCGTGCAGCGGCGCAGCTGACCACCACGGCGGCGCAGCATTTCCACAATAACCCGGTGGCTCTGGACCCCTGGCTCCACCGCACCTCCGCGGCAGCCGGGCTGCAGAACACGCCGGCGAGAGAACTGCAGTCGTATGCGTCCCCGTCCCAGCAGTCGGGGGAGGGGCCGCGGCGGTCCGCGCGGCTGCAGGAGCAGGCGGCGGGAGGGGCGGGACCTAGCACTGGGCCTGCCACGGCGGCGGCGGCAGCAGCGGCGGCGGTGGAGGGCGACCCTCGCATGCCGCCCCCGGATGCGTCCCTTCTGCGGGGTACGTGGCGGAGGCTGTGGGACAGCCACGCCAGTCGGGGGGCAAAGGTGCTGGTGTACCGGCTGCAACATGCTTACCTGCCTTGCGGGCTGTACAGGGCGGGCAAGGGCATTCGGCCACGGGTGACCACGGGGTGCGGGGGGTTGGGGGCGCACTGTCCTCACCCCGCCTGCGGGCCACCTGGCCCGCGGGCGTGGGCCAGCCTGACGCACATCTTCCTGGAGTGTCCAGCTTATGCGCAGGCGAGGACGTGGCTGCAGCAGCTGTGGGCCTGCGTTGCGCCCCAGGCAGCGGCGCCGCCAGTGACGGACGCGGGCTTCATGCTGGGGGACCGCATGGGTATGTGGGCCTCAGGCCCGCGGGGGGCGGGCGCGCTGCTGTGGAGCACTTTGCGGGCCACCTTCTTGTACGCCGTCTGGTGTGCGTACTGGTCCCGCGAGCCTGCTAAGCAGACGTCGGAGCATGTGGTTCGGGCGGTGGTCAGCGAGCTGCGCAGGGTGATGCAGCTGCGTTTCACTGCCGCCACGCTAACCCCTGAAACCCTGTCGGCTCTGCCCACTCAGCTTCTCACCGCACAGCTCAAGGCGGCTAAGCTGGAGCACTTTGTGGCCATCTGGTCGGCGGGTGGCGCGCTTTGTGAAGTGGAGGAGGTTCAGGGTGGGTCACCGAAGTTGAACTTGCGGCTGACGCTTGCATCCCCTGTGCAGGCCCCCTAGGTTTCCTTTTGGGCGGCGGTTCATTCCAGGCGCTGGCGTGGCGTATTATCGTCATCAGCTTATCTGGCGCCCATGTATTTTAGCTCTGGCTGGCGTCGCAGCACCTGGGCGGCTGTGGGACTTCCTGCACAGCGCGTCTTGCAGCGGGCTGGAGCCCGCTTAGTCAGCGCCACATCTGGCCCGTTTAGTTTTCTGCTTGTGTCTCCTTTGCCGGTTCTCCTGGGGTGTTGCGTAAGCAACCGACTTGTGGGGGTGGGGTGGGTTTGGGCGGGGCAAGTGCGTAACGCTGGTGTTTTCTTTTCTGGCGCGCGGTGGTGGTGGTTCTTGCGGTTAGGCTGTGGTGTAGTTTGGTGCTTGGGTTCGGTCTGGCGGTGTTTTTGTGCAACCCCTCCCGGGGGGCGGGGGGGCCAGCCTCCTGCTCTGTCTGCCGGGTCGGGGTGGGGTGGAGTGGGATGGATGGGGGTGGTTGGTGGCGGTTTTCGAGGTGTTTGCTTTCTGTTTTCTTCTCATTTCTTCTCTTCTTGCCCTGTCAGGGTTCTGGCCTCGGGGACCAGGCTGCTTTCAGGCAGCAGGGGGGCAGCGCGTCTGCCCCTGTTCAACCTTGTAAGGATGATTCCTCAAAAAAAAGAAAAAAAAGGACGTGGCTGCAGCAGCTGTGGGCCTGTGTTGCGCCCCAGGCAGCGGCGCCGCCAGTGACGGACGCGGGCTTCATGCTGGGGGACCGCATGGGTATGTGGGCCTCAGGCCCGCGGGGGGCGGGCGCGCTGCTGTGGAGCACTTTGCGGGCCACCTTCTTGTACGCCGTCTGGTGTGCGTACTGGTCCCGCGAGCCTGCTAAGCAGACGTCGGAGCATGTGGTTCGGGAGGTGGTCAGCGAGCTGCGCAGGGTGATGCAGCTGCGTTTCACTGCCGCCACGCTAACCCCTGAAACCCTGTCGGCTCTGCCCACTCAGCTTCTCACCGCACAGCTCAAGGCGGCTAAGCTGGAGCACTTTGTTGCCATCTGGTCGGCGGGTGGCGCGCTTTGTGAAGTGGAGGAGGTTCAGGGTGGGTCACCGAAGTTGAACTTGCGGCTGACGCTTGCATCACCTGTGCAGGCCCCCTAGGTTTCCTTTTGGGCGGCGTTTCGTTCCAGGCGCTTGCGTGGCGTTTATCGTCATCAGCTTATCTGGCGCCCATGTGTTTTAGCTCGGGCTGGCGTCGCAGCGCCTGGGCGGCTGTGGGTCTTCCTGCACAGCGCGTCTTGCAGCGGGCTGGAGCCCGCCTAGTCAGCGCCACTTCTGGCCCGTTTAGTTTTCTGCTTGTGTCTCCTCTGCCGGTTCTCCTGGGGTGTTGCTCAAGCAACCGACTTGTGGGGGTGGGGTGGGTTTGGGCGGGGCGAGTGCGTAGCGCTGGTGTTTCCTCTTCTGGCGCGCGGTGGTGGTGGTTCTTGCGGTTAGGCTGTGGTGTAGGCTGGTGCTTGGGTTAGGTCTGGCGGTGTTTTTGTGCAACCCCTCCCGGGGGGCGGGGGGGCCAGCCTCCTGCTCTGTCTGCCGGGTCGGGGTGGGTGGGGTGGGATGGTTGGGGGTGGTTGGTGGCGGTTTCGAGGTGTTTGCTTTCTGTTTTCTTCTCTTTTCTTCTCTTCTTGCCCTGTCAGGGTTCTGGTCTCGGGGACCAGGCTGCTTTCGGGCAGTAGGGGGGCAGCGCGTCTGCCCCTGTTCAACCTTGTAAGGATGATTCCTCAAAAAAAAAAAAAAACTTCGGTGACCCACCCTGAACCTCCTCCACTTCACAAAGCGCGCCACCCGCCGACCAGATGGCAACAAAGTGCTCCAGCTTAGCCGCCTTGAGCTGTGCGGTGAGAAGCTGAGTGGGCAGAGCCGACAGGGTTTCAGGGGTTAGCGTGGCGGCAGTGAAACGCAGCTGCATCACCCTGCGCAGCTCGCTGACCACCTCCCGAACCACATGCTCCGATGTCTGCTTAGCAGGCTCGCGGGACCAGTACGCACACCAGACGGCGTACAAGAAGGTGGCCCGCAAAGTGCTCCACAGCAGCGCGCCCGCCCCCCGCGGGCCTGAGGCCCACATACCCATGCGGTTCCCCAGCATGAAGCCCGCGTCCGTCACTGGCGGCGCCGCTGCCTGGGGCGCAACGCAGGCCCACAGCTGCTGCAGCCACGTCCTCGCCTGCGCATAAGCTGGACACTCCAGGAAGATGTGCGTCAGGCTGGCCCACGCCCGCGGGCCAGGTGGCCCGCAGGCGGGGTGAGGACAGTGCGCCCCCAACCCCCCGCACCCCGTGGTCACCCGTGGCCGAATGCCCTTGCCCGCCCTGTACAGCCCGCAAGGCAGGTAAGCATGTTGCAGCCTGTACACCAGCACCTTTGCCCCCCGACTGGCGTGGCTGTCCCACAGCCTCCGCCACGTACCCCGCAGAAGGGACGCATCCGGGGGCGGCATGCGAGGGTCGCCCTCCACCGCCGCCGCTGCTGCCGCCGCCGCCGTGGCAGGCCCAGTGCTAGGTCCCGCCCCTCCCGCCGCCTGCTCCTGCAGCCGCGCGGACCGCCGCGGCCCCTCACCCGACTGCTGGGACGGGGACGCATACGACTGCAGTTCTCTCGCCGGCGTGTTCTGCAGCCCGGCTGCCGCAGAGGTGCGGTGAAGCCAGGGGTCCAGAGCCACCGGGTTATTGTGGAAATGCTGCGCCGCCGTGGTGGTCAGCTGCGCCGCTGCACGCTGCCACTCCGCCTCCCGCTCCGCCAGCCGCGACTGTGCCGCCGGCTGGGGCCCCGAATCCCCCGCCTGCTGTGTTGGCGCCGGGCACGGCATGGCTGCGGGGCGGGCCGGAGCCGGAGGTGCGGCCGGGTTGGCCGCGGTGATGGCCCGCCGCACGTCCCGCACCGTGTAGTCCGCCAAGCTGACACCCGCAATCCGGCAGTGCTCCGGGTGCACCACCACCCCAGCCTCCGGCGCCAGGAAGTACGGCGCCCGAGGCCACGCCCCCGCCCGGTCCCCTGGTGATGCTGCATCGTACGCCGCCCGCTCTTCAAAGGTCCACAGGTGCCGCGGCTTGCGATGCTGCAGCACACAGGCAGGCTGCCACGCCCCATCCACTGCCGGGGGCAGCACGCCAGGCCCAGGCTCCAAGAGCCGCCCCGTGTAGTGGACGTAGAACACAGCCCCCGCAGTGTTAGCCACCCACAGCTGGTCCAGGCTAACCCGCCACTGCGGCGGCGCCGCTGGCGGCTGAGTGGCTGGCTGCGGTGGGTGCTGTTCCACGCCCGCGCGCCGTACGTGGCCGACCGCGGCCGCCAGCCGGGCAGGCAGCCCCGCTGGCGCCGGCGCGTCGCTGTACACCCACGCCCACGTGGTGGCGGATTCCGGGCGCACATGAGTAAGCAGCGCCCGGGTGAGCATCTTCCAGGGTTGCCGGCCTGGCTGGGCAAGGAGGGCGAAGGTCTTAGCTTGCAGGGCAGACAGGAACGCAGGCAGGTCGACGTGGTTGACACCCCCATCCTTGTACGTCAGACAGGCCGTTTCCCGCTTTGGCAGCAGGAGCGGGTTCCCGTGCGACACCAGGCTGGCGTCCTCAGCGTGCATGGAGCGCGCAGCAAAGTGGTCCACCAGGTCGGTGAGTTCCTTCAGCAGCGCAGGCGACGGGTTGAGGAAGCTGAAGTGGTAGGCCAGCTTCGCCGCCAGCACCTGCTTCGCAATGTGCACACGGCCAACCAGAGTCAGAGACAGGGCAGCCCACAGACGCGCCACAAACGCCATGCCGCGAGCCCGCCGGGTGTACAAGTCAGCTGCAGCCGCATCCGAGTCCCACGACAGGGGCACACCCAGGTGCGTCACGGCGCCAGTGGTAAACGGCACCCCCGTGTGTGGGCAAGGGCCCGTCAGGTGCGCAAACCTGCCAAGGCCCATGGCCTTGCTCTTGTCCGGATGGACACGGGCGTTGGACGCGCGGCAGAACAGCTGTACTGCCGCCATCAGGACCGGCCCGTCCACCGCCGGGTCGCGCGCCGTGAGGGTCGTGTCGTCAGCGTGGTGGGCAGCCGGTGGCGCCTGCTCGCCGCTGGGTAACAGGGGCGTGCGCAGTGCCCCTTGCTCCACCTGCCGCCGCAGAAAGGACGTCAGTGGCTGCATCTGGATGACCCACAGGGGTGGTGAGGCGGTGCTGCCCTGCGGCAAGCCGTTCAGCACTGGGAAGGCGTCAGAGAGCATCCCGTTCACACACACGCGGGCAGAGCCGTTGGCAGTGAGCAGGCGGATCCAGCGCAGCATGCGCGGCCCAAACCCAAGTCCCTCCGCGGACGCATACAGCCACTGCCGGTGCACCCGGTCATACGCCTTTTCAATGTCCAAGAAGTACAGCGCACCACCCTGCCGTGGCGTGCCGTCCGCGCCCACGTCCAGGCGCATCCATTCGATCAGGCCTTGGAGGTACAGCGCGTTGTCTCCAATCCAGCGGCCGGTGATGAACGCAGTCTGCAGCTCATCCACAACTGCATCCAGGGCGGGCTGCAGGCGGGCGCTGACGGCCTTGGACACCATCTTGAAGTCGCAGTTGAGCAGCGTGATGGGCCGGTAGGACGCCAGCTCGGCGCGGTCCAGGCTTTTGCCCTTGTAGATGAGCGTAATGATGCCCTCCCGCCAGGAAGCAGGCAGCGCCGCCACCATTTCGCCGCCATCGTGGGCGTCTGCAGCGGCAGCAAAGGCAGCGGCAGCAGCAGCACACAAGCGCGGGCCCAGCAGTGCCCAGAATACCTTGTACACCTCGTACGGGACCCCGTCCGACCCAGGTGCTTTACCATTGGCGGAGCCAGCCAGCGCTGCCATCAGCTCGGCATCACTGAGGGCGCCGTCACCGGACCCCTCTGCGGCGGCCTGCAGATCCGCCGGAACCTTGCGGTCAATGGCCGCCAGAAGCTGTTGCTGCGACGCCGTACAGACCGGCTGCACGCGGAACAGGCCGGTGGGGCTGGTGCTGCTGTACATGGCTGCGGCGGCTGCTGAGACAGTGTTGCGCGTGCCCGGCCCCGTGAGCGCCACAGGCGCCGGTTGCCCTGGCACCTTCAAGTGCGTGATGGGCTCCTGCGCGCCGGCTGCTGGCTCGTCAGCCTGCCGATGGAACCAGCGAGTGCCCCGCTCCCCATGCTCCTCCATCAGTGCAGCGCGGGCATTGTGGCTGGCCGCTGCGGCAGCTGCCCGCTCCTCCCGCACTGCCAAGTTGGCCATGGCCGCAGCCTGACGCTGCGCGGCGCTGGCACCCGGCCGGTCGGCCAGGGCAGCGGCCGTGTCTGCGGCCAGCACCACGCCATGCAGCCCATCCCGGGTCTGGCGTGCATGCCGACGGTGGATGCTGGTGGCGGCCTCCCGCAAGAAGAACTTGTCCGCCTCCCATTGCGTGCAAGCGCCGTCACCTGTACTGGCCACGGGATTTGCGGCAACGTGCGCCTCCAAGCGCTGCTCGAGCTCCAGACGCAGTGAGGGGTGAAACAGCAGGTATGTGGGGAAGCGCCACTGCTCCCGGTGCGCATGTGGCAGGTCGGGCAAGGACAGGGTGAGCAGCACACCGTTGTGGTCCCCAGGCGCCCCATACGTGCGAGCGACATCCACCACCCACGGCGCCGCGGTGGCACTGACATACCACCGATCCAGGCGTGCAGGAGTGGCTGGCTTGGGCGTGGCCGGATGCGTGTAGCCCTTGGCGCCGCCACGCTTGCTCGCCCTAGGGTCCACCAGACTGAACTGGGCGAGGAGGCTGGCAAGTTGCGGGGCACCTGCAGCACGTGACGGGCTAGGGGCCGCCTCCTGACTGGCATCGGTGACACAGTTCCAGTCCCCACCGACAACAAGCACCCTGTCCTTGGCCAGATGGGGATGCAGCCCGGCAAAGAAAGCAGGCTTGTCCGCCACGGCCGTGGGCGCATACACACACACAAAGCGCAGGCGCAAGTGACCCACGTCCCAATCCCAACATACCACACGGCCCGCCGCATCCGTTGACGGCGGCTGCAGTACGCAGCCTGGAAGGGACAGCCGACTCCGCGCCAGGATAGCCACCCCACAGGAGTGGGGCGACGCTGCCGGGCTGGCAGCGAGGCAGTGGCGCCACGGAAGGCACGCCCCCTGCGCGGCACGAAGGCAAGACTCAAGCGCCGTCGTGTCAGTAGCGTGGGTCTCCTGCACCAGCAGCGGCGGCGCGCCCCCCAGCCAGGGTGGCGGCCGCCGCGGCAAACGCCACATCAGCAACAGCAACCGCAACCGCCACGGCGCTGCCGTGGCCGGCGGGGGCTCATAATGCGGCCACCAGTGGCGCCACGGAAGGCACGCCCCCTGCGCGGCACGAAGGCTTGTCCGCCACGGCCGTGGGCGCATACACACACACAAAGCGCAGGCGCAAGTGACCCACGTCCCAATCCCAACATACCACACGGCCCGCCGCATCCGTTGACCATGGGGTGCGGGGGGTTGGGGGCGCACTGTCCTCACCCCGCCTGCGGGCCACCTGGCCCGCGGGCGTGGGCCAGCCTGACGCACATCTTCCTGGAGTGTCCAGCTTATGCGCAGGCGAGGACGTGGCTGCAGCAGCTGTGGGCCTGCGTTGCGCCCCAGGCAGCGGCGCCGCCAGTGACGGACGCGGGCTTCATGCTGGGGGACCGCATGGGTATGTGGGCCTCAGGCCCGCGGGGGGCGGGCGCGCTGCTGTGGAGCACTTTGCGGGCCACCTTCTTGTACGCCGTCTGGTGTGCGTACTGGTCCCGCGAGCCTGCTAAGCAGACGTCGGAGCATGTGGTTCGGGAGGTGGTCAGCGAGCTGCGCAGGGTGATACAGCTGCGTTTCACTGCCGCCACGCTAACCCCTGAAACCCTGTCGGCTCTGCCCACTCAGCTTCTCACCGCACAGCTCAAGGCGGCTAAGCTGGAGCATTTTGTGGCCATCTGGGCGGCGGGTGGCGCGTTCTGTGAAGTGGAGGAGGTTCAGGGTGGGTCACCGAAGTTGAACTTGCGGCTGACGCTTGCATCACCTGTGCAGGCCCCCTAGGTTTCCTTTTGGGCGGCGCTTCTTTCCAGGCGCTGGCGTGGCGTTTATCGTCATCAGCTTATCTGGCGCCCATGTGTTTTAGCTCTGGCTGGCGTCGCAGCGCCTGGGCGGCTGTGGGCCTTCCTGCACAGCGCATCTTGCAGCGGGCTGGAGCCCGCGTTGTCAGCGCCACATCTGGCCCGTTTAGTTTTCTGCTTGTGTCTCCTCTGCCGGTTCTCCTGGGGTGTTGCTTAAGCAACCGACTTGTGGGGGTGGGGTGGGTTTGGGCGGGGCGAATGCGTAGCACTGGTTTTTCTTTTCTGGCGCTCGGTGGTGGTGGTTCTTGCCCGGTCCGGCTTTGTTGTAGGTTGGTGCTTGGGTTAGGTCTGGCGGTGTTTTTGTGCAACCCCTCCCGGGGGGCGGGGGGGCCAGCCTCCTGCTTTGTCTGCCGGGTCGGGGTGGGGTGTGGTGGGATGGGTGGGGGTGGTTGGTGGCGGTTTTTGAGGTGTTTGCTTTCTGTTTTCTTCTCTGTTCTTCTCTTCTTGCCCTGTCAGGGTTCTGGTCTCGGGGACCAGGCTGCTTTTAGGCAGCAGGGGGGCAGCGCGTCTGCCCCTGTTCAACCTTGTAAGGATGATTCCTCAAAAAAAAACCATCGCCACATCCGCCCCAACTTGCTGCAGGTGCGAGACCAGCGCCCGCGCCTTCAACGGCGAGCCCAGGCCGTTGACATTCACTGTCAGCAGCCGAAGGTTCGCCGCGCCCACTGGTGGCCGCATTATGAGCCCCCGCCGGCCACGGCAGCGCCGTGGCGGTTGCGGTTGCTGTTGCTGATGTGGCGTTTGCCGCGGCGGCCGCCACCCTGGCTGGGGGGCGCGCCGCCGCTGCTGGTGCTCATTCTAGCGGCACCTGAGCTGGCGCCGCCGGGGCGCAATGGAGCGCTGCCCAGGCTCATGAGGCTGGAGGTACTGCGGCTGCGGTACTGGCGTTGCCGGCGGCTGGGCCCGCTGGCCCCGCCGGGGTCCGCCGGCCCACGCTTAGCGGACCGCAGGGTGCGGGCGTCTAGGAGCACGTAGTCCATGTAGGCCGTCTGCACCTGCTGCGCGGCGTCATCCAGCTGCTCCGTCACGTCGGAAGGCAGGGGCGTGTCTGCAGGCTGGGCTGAGTATAGGCGCCACCAGCCAGTGAACTCGTCGTGCAGCTGTGCCAGGACGGCGGTACGGCCAGCCGGCACGCGGCAGACGGCCCAGTC
Organism: Chlamydomonas reinhardtii; assembly: GCF_000002595.2. Taxonomy (NCBI): domain Eukaryota; kingdom Viridiplantae; phylum Chlorophyta; class Chlorophyceae; order Chlamydomonadales; family Chlamydomonadaceae; genus Chlamydomonas; species Chlamydomonas reinhardtii. Next base: position 929,426 of record NC_057007.1, read on the forward strand.
CGGTACGGTGGCGCCCTGGTCACGGAGGTAGGCGAGGAGGCGGCCACCAAGCGTGTCGTGGCCCAACTGCGCCCACTCATACCCCTGCACATCTGCGCAGCGGTTCTGGTGTGTCACGAGGTCAGAGCCGATGGCAACACACGTGTCCCGGGTCAGGCAAACGGCCCCGTACTCCGCCTCACTGCCCGCACCCCCACCAGCGCGCCCAGCCGTGTCGGCCGAAACCCCAGCCGGCGCGCCCAGGCCCCTGCCCCTGCCCTTACCACCACCCGCCGGTTGTGACGTCTGCAGTGGCGGCCGCGCCTGGGGCGGCGGCTGGGGCACTGCCTGTCCCGCTCCTCCACCCTGGCGCCCCGACCCGCTTCCCCCACCAGCCTGCTGTCCCCCGGCCGGCCGCCCAGTGGGCACGCGCGGCGGCGAGCTAGCACCGTCCTGCGGGGGAGGCAGCCCGCCGCCCAAGCGCCCTGCCCTCTGCTGCGGGAGCTGGGCGGGGCCACCGCGCCCTTTGGAGCGGGGCTGTTGCTGCGGCGGCGGCGGCGGTGCGTGCGCGGCTGGTTGCACCCGTCGCCCACGCCCGGGCGCCGCCGTGGCAGCGCCATCGCCCGCCCCGTCCTGTCCCCCCAGCGTGGCCAGGACCTCAAACCGGGAGCCGGTCCGGGGCCTGGGCGGCTGCACCTGGCACTGCTGCTCCTGCTGCTGCTGTTGCTGTACCCGCCGTTGCTGCTGGAGATGGAGGTCCGCCTTGTGGGCCAAGTACCGCTGCATCGCAGCTGTCAGCTGCTGATCCTGCCTGGCGGCTGCCCGCTGATCAAAGGGCAGCTGCGGCGCGGGAGCCCCACTGGGCTGCTGCTGCACGCCAGCCGGCCCAGCATCAGCAGTGCGACGCCTGGCCGCCGGCGGCCCCCCCACGCCTGCTGACGGCTGCCCCCAGCTAAGCCCTCCCGCTGCCACCCGCTGCTGTGAAGAGGGCTGCTGCTGCCGCTCGGCCCTCAGGGGAGCCGCAGCAGCCCGGGTGCTTCCCCCCACCATCAGAGCTAGCAGCGAGGGCGAGGCCACAGCGGGTCAGAGAAGAGAAGAGAAGTTTTTGTTCCACCACACACCTACTGGAAACCTCAACAGCCAGGTGACACCACACACCTACTGGAGTTCTCAACAGCTAGGTGACAACTACAGCCACTGCCGTGACCACACAGATCATCTAGAGCTCTCCAGTGGACAGGCCCAGAGCTCCACTTGAATCTTGGATCTTGAACTTGAAAGCTCTCCAGTTGCAGGCCCAGAGCTCCAGCCTTGTACCCCAGAGACTCCCTGCACCACAGGGGGGGTCTACACACCACCAAGGTGTGGATGGGTTTTGGTAAACCAGGGCCCTTCCTGGTGGGGTGACCGGGATTCGAACCCAGGATCTCTCGAAGCCTTAACGAAATCGGCTTGAGTGTCTTAACCATTTAGACGACCCCCCCGGTCCGCTGGCGCCAACCGCGGCAGCCGCTGCGTCACCCAAACCCGCCGCCTCCTGCATCTGAACGTCCCCCACGTGGTCAACTATGTCAACACGTTGCCCACGCCGTGACGCCGCCGTGCCAGCGCCACCGCCCGCCCCGTCCTGTCCCCCCAGCGTGGCCAGGACCATAACCTGGGAGCCGGTCCGGGGCCTGGGTGACTGCCCCTGGCGCTGCAGCTCCTGCTGCTGCTGCTGCTGTAACCGCTGTTGCCGCTGAAGATTGAGCTCCACCAGCTCGGCCAAGTACCGCCGCATCACAGCGGTCTGCTCCTGATCCTGCCCGGCGGCTGCCCGCTGATCCAAGGGTGGCAGTGGCGCGGGAGCGCCACTGTGCTGCTGCTGCACGCCAGCCGGCCCAGCACCGGCAGGGCGAGGCCCGGCCGCCAGCGGCCCCCCCACACATGCCGCCGGCTGGACCCCGCTAAGCCCTCCCGCTGTCACCCGCTGCTGTGAAGAGGGCTCTGGTCTCGGGGACCAGGCTGCTTTCAGGCAGCAAGGGGGCAGCGCGTCTGCCCCTGTTCAACCTTGTAAGGATGATTCCTCAAAAAAAAGGGCTGCTGCTGCAGCGCGGCCCGCAGGGCAGCTGCAGCAGCACGGTTGCTTTCCCCCGCCTTGCACGCAATGGGAGGCGGACAAGTTCTTCTTGCGGGAGGCCGCCACCAGCATCCACCGTCGGCATGCACGCCAGACCCGGGATGGGCTGCATGGCGTGGTGCTGGCCGCAGACACGGCCGCTGCCCTGGCCGACCGGCCGGGTGCCAGCGCCGCGCAGCGTCAGGCTGCGGCCATGGCCAACTTGGCGGTGCGGGAGGAGCGGGCAGCTGCTGCAGCGGCCAGCCACAATGCCCGCGCTGCACTGATGGAGGAGCATGGGGAGCGGGGCACTCGCTGGTTCCATCGGCAGGCTGACGAGCCAGCAGCCGGCGCGCAGGAGCCCATCACGCACTTGAAGGTGCCGGGGCAACCGGCGCCTGTGGCGCTCACGGGGCCGGGCACGCGCAACACTGTCTCCGCAGCCGCCGCAGCCATGTACAGCAGCACCAGCCCCACCGGCCTGTTCCGCGTGCAGCCGGTCTGTACGGCGTCGCAGCAACAGCTTCTGGCGGCCATTGACCGCAAGGTTCCGGCGGATCTGCACGCCGCCGCAGAGGGGTCCGGTGACGGCGCCCTCAGTGATGCCGAGCTGATGGCAGCGCTGGCTGGCTCCGCCAATGGTAAAGCACCTGGGTCGGACGGGGTTCCGTACGAGGTGTACAAGGTCTTCTGGGCACTGCTGGGCCCGCGCTTGTGTGCTGCTGCTGCCGCTGCCTTTGCTGCCGCTGCAGACGCCCACGATGGCGGCGAAATGGCGGCGGCGCTGCCTGCTTCCTGGCGGGAGGGCATCATTACGCTCATCTACAAGGGCAAAAGCCTGGACCGCGCCGAGCTGGCATCCTACCGGCCCATCACGCTGCTCAACTGCGACTTCAAGATGGTGTCCAAGGCCGTCAGCGCCCGCCTGCAGCCCGCCCTGGATGCAGTTGTGGATGAGCTGCAGACCGCGTTCATCACCGGCCGCTGGATTGGAGACAACGCGCTGTACCTCCAAGGCCTGATCGAATGGATGCGCCTGGACGTGGGCGCGGACGGCACGCCACGGCAGGGTGGGCGCTGTACTTCTTGGACATTGAAAAGGCGTATGACCGGGTGCACCGGCAGTGGCTGTATGCATCCGCGGAGGGACTGGGGTTTGGGCCACGCATGCTGCGCTGGATCCGCCTGCTCACTGCCAACGGCTCTGCCCGCGTGTGTGTGAACGGGATGCTCTCTGACGCCTTCCCAGTGCTGAACGGCTTGCCGCAGGGCAGCACCGCCTCACCACCCCTGTGGGTCATCCAGATGCAGCCACTGACATCCTTTCTGCGGTGGCAGGTGGAGCAAGGGGCACTGCGCACGCCCCTGTTACCCAGCGGCGAGCAGGCGCCACCGGCTGCCCACCACGCTGACGACACGACCCTCACGGCGCGCGACCCGGCGGTGGACGGGCCGGTCCTGATGGCGGCAGTACAGCTGTTCTGCCGCGCGTCCAACGCTCGGGTCCATCCGGACAAGAGCAAGGCCATGGGCCTTGGCAGGTTTGCGCACCTGACGGGCCCTTGCCCACACACGGGGGTGCCGTTTACCACTGGCGCCGTGACGCACCTGGGTGTGCCCCTGTCGTGGGACTCGGATGCGGCTGCAGCTGACTTGTACACCCGGCGGGCTCGTGGCATGGCGTTTGTGGCGCGTCTGTGGGCTGCCCTGTCTCTGACTCTTGTTGGCCGTGTGCACATTGCGAAGCAGGTGCTGGCGGCGAAGCTGGCCTACCACTTCAGCTTCCTCAACCCGTCGCCTGCGCAGCTGAAGGAACTCACCGACCTGGTGGACCACTTTGCTGCGCGCTCCATGCACGCTGAGGACGCCAGCCTGGTGTCGCACGGGAACCCGCTCCTGCTGCCGAAGCGGGAAACGGCCTGTCTGCCGTACAAGGATGGGGGTGTCAACCACGTCGACCTGCCTGCGTTCCTGTCTGCCCTGCAAGCTAAGACCTTCGCCCTCCTTGCCCAGCCAGGCCGGCAACCCTGGAAGATGCTCACCCGGGCGCTGCTTACTCATGTGCGCCCGGAATCCGCCACCACGTGGGCGTGGGTGTACAGCGACGCGCCGGCGCCAGCGGGGCTGCCTGCCCGGCTGGCGGCCGCGGTCGGCCACGTGCGGAGCGCGGGCGTGGAACAGCATCCACCGCAGCCAGCCACTCAGCCGCCAGCGGCGCCGCCACAGTGGCGGGTTAGCCTGGACCAGCTGTGGGTGGCTAACGCTGCGGGGGCTGTGTCCTACGTCCACTACACGGGGCGGCTCTTGGAGCCTGGGCCTGGCGTGCTGCCCCCGGCGGTGGATGGGGCGTGGCAGCCTGCCTGTGTGCTGCAGCATCGCAAGCCGCGGCACCTGTGGACCTTTGAAGAGCGGGCGGCGTACGATGCAGCATCACCAGGGGAACGGGCGGGGGCGTGGCCTCGGGCGCCGTACTTCCTGGCGCCGGAGGCTGGGGTGGTGGTGCACCCGGAGCACTGCCGGATTGCGGGTGTCAGCTTGGCGGACTACACAGTGCGGGACGTGCGGCGGGCCATCACCGCGGCTAACCCGGCCGCACCTCCGGCTCCGGCCCGCCCCGCAGCCATGCCGTGCCCGGCGCCAACACAGCAGGCGGGGGGTTCGGGGACCCAGCCGGCGGCACAGTCGCGGCTGGCGGAGCGGGAGGCGGAGTGGCAGAGAAATAGAAATAGAAATAGAGACACCCTGCCGTAGGCAAGTGGTGTGAATTAAGGGAGTGGGGGGAGATGAGGAGGTGGGCCAGGCCCGCCTCCTGTACGCCCCCACTACCGAGTATGTGAAGGCGGGCGTGCAGGCCAGGCCTGCACCCCGCCAGGATGTTACGTCCCGCCCGGGTCGCCAGGTGGCAGTCCCCGTTCGAGACGCCGTCTGGTCAAGACAATGTGGTTGAGGGTGGCGACTGCGTGGTCGTGTAGGGTGTCGCAGCACTGCCTGGCTTTGTGGGAAGTGACGCCCAGGGAGGTGAGGAGGGGATGGAGGTCCTTGCGGATTGTGCCTGCAAATCCGAGGCTGATTGCGCTCTGCGGGGTGTATTGCACTTTCCATCCCGCTTCCCGCAGGTCGGCTGCAAGGGCCTGGTGCTGTTGTGCTTTTTCGTGTTGCTTGGCGGCGTGGTTCGTGTCGGCGGTGTATCCTGCTTCGATGATGTGGATGGTGTCGCGTTCGCTGGGAAACACGACAAAGTCTGGGTTTAGGGCTGCGGCGAGGGAGATGGAAGGGATTAGTAGGATGTCGGGGCGGTAATGTAGGTGGCGTCCTGCTGGTTTGCCCTCCTGGTCGGGGAGCAGCCACGGCGGCAGGCGGTTGTCAGCCGCGTAGTCTGGCAGATCGGCTTTAGACGTGGCGTCCATTACCATGTAGCAGCCGCCGCAGTCACCACGGGAGATGGCTCGTGCGATGGTCTGGACTGCAATGTTGTGTCGTTTAATGTACATTGCACGGAGTTGGGGGTTGTGGCAGCCTCCCAGTATATGGCCACCGGAGTCGGGTCCGCGACAGAGTGGGCATGGGGCGGGGGTATCGGGGCCAGCACGGGGGGCTCGGCGGCCTGTGACTGTGCGGCCGAAACGGGCTGCGAGTTTATTGTTCCACAGCTGCCCGTACAGATAGTCCATGCAGCGTGTGGCCTTGCGGTGCCGGCCTGATTGCAGGTTCATGGTTCGGGTGCTGGATTTGATATCCAGGTCTGGGATGGCGTTGGCAACGAAGCCAGTGTAGAGGGTTTCGCGGGTGTGGCCTTGGGCGATGTGCGGGGCCGCGAGCGTGGCGATGCCGCGGTTGAGGTCATGCGCGTAGTGCCCTTCGTTCTTCTCTCGTGGCACCCCTTCCACAGTCGGTTTCATAGTTTTACGTATCCAGTAGTATTTGCTACGCGGGTCGTTATCGGATTCCTCGACCAGCCACTCGGCCCCGGGCATCTGTTCTCCCTTGGCGGTTTTCACCGCCGCCTGATCTGCGAGTTCATTGTGCGCAATCCCTGAATGTGCTTTGACCTTGAGGAGATTAGTCCGGCGGCCGGCGTGGGAGCGGCGTTTCAGGAGCGCGAGGATGTTATCCAGCAGCGCTTTGTGTTTGCTGAAGGTGAGGAGTTGGGGCTGGTTGATTGTTTTGCGGATGAGGAACAGCGACGCAGCGGAGTCAGTGTATACTGTGACTTCGGGGAGCGCTTGCACTTCGTCTAGCTTGAGCACTTGGTGTATGGCCGAGAGCTCGCAGCGTGTGATGGTGTTACAGCCGTGTTGCCCAGGGTTGACGTCGATTTGATAGCAGCGCAGCGTGCGGGCATCAATTGCTGCGGCCCCCCACGCGCTGGGCTGACCGAGGGCGTCCTTCTGCACTGAGCCATCGGTGTAGAAGCCTTCATAGGGATTGAGGCGGAGGGGCTGGGTGGCCGCGAAGGGGGCCAGGGTGGCTGGCGTGGCCGGTACGGGAGGGGGTGTTACCCGGGATGCCGCCGGACGGGTGCGGGTCATCCGGCGGACTTGCTTGGTTACCCACCGCGTGTGGGCCCACGTGAGTTGGGGCTGCGGGTCGACGGGCATGCCCGAGAGGTACAGGGATGTGCCTAGGGCGTCGCGTATGGGCTGGGCGAGTTGGGCTCCGGGTGTATTGCTGACCAGCACCAGGTCATGTTTTAAGGTGATGCCTGCGTCGTTGTGGATCTGGCCGAGAAGGGCGTGTGTTGCTGTGGCGGAAATGCTGCCAAGGAGTGTGACTCTGGGGTGGGCGAGGTATCGTGTGTATGGCGCGTTGCGTTGGGTGGGGAGGATGATCAGCGTGGCAGTGGTTGGCGGGTTGCGGGTGTTTGTAAGGGTTTCGGTGTGTTCGGCCCATGCTAGTGCCCAGCGGACTGCGTGAGCTCCGTCTTCGGCGTTGGGTTCGGGGCAGGCGACAGCAACTCCATCCCATGGCTGTGTGTACGCATCATAGTTGGCCCCGAAGAGCATGTCTTCTTCGTACAGTGTGTAGTAGGTGGTGGCGGCGTCCGAGACGTTAAGGGGTGATGCGAAGAGCTCCGTTGTGCTGCCTATTGCTGTGTGCAGGGTTTGCGTCAGCCCGTCACACAGCATGCGTTCGCCTTTTTCGGTAACAGGGTGGGATTTGGAGCCGCCCCCGGGTTTGTATCGGAGGAGCAGGCGGGCGATGGCGGCCGCAAAGCCTCTGCCCTGATCGTGCTTGGCGTGCACTTCGGGCCAGGTTGTTTGTGCATGCTGGTAGCGTTGCCACAGGAGGCTGAGCCGCTCTGCGCTGATGGTGCCTATGCACCGTCCGCGGGGGTCGTATACATGCGCCAGGTGGGTGCCGCATGCCGGGGAGCCGGGGTCGAGGACTGTACCGAGCTGGACGGTGTATGCTTGCGTGGGGTGGATGTCTCGGCTAGGGTTGCAGGGCTCAACGTTGATATCTACGTAGTGGCGCAGAGTGCGCTGCCCTCGTGCTGTGTCATTGCTGGCGTCTGTCCAGCGGCCCTGTCGCTGGTCGTGGCTGAGGTGGGTGTCCGTAGCGGGGGGTGGGGGGCGGGGGCCCAGGGGGACGGCGAGGCGGGCGTTAAGGGCGTCTAGGAGTTCCTGCTTGTTGTCTTGTGCATCCAGGATAGCGGCGGGTTCTTCCAAGTCTTCCCATTCCACAAGGACGCGAGGTTCGTTACCTGGGGTGAGGAGCCAGGTAAGGCCGCCGGGTTTGGGGCGGTAGCGGTTGCGGGCGTAGAGGGTGAGGGAGCCGGGGGTGATGACGGTGGGTTCCCACTGGACTCGGTAAAAGGGCGCGCCTTTGCTGGTGGTGTGCGCTATCACTTGTTGTACTCGCTCCTGTTGCCCGTATAGGGTGTTGGTGGTGGTTAGGGCTTTGGTGCGGTAGGTTTCGCTGAAGTGCTTCCATGTGTCGGACGTGGCGGCTAGGTACGCGTCTTGCTCCTCCTGACTGAGCTTGTGTCGGTGTGTGAATGTGGCTGGGGGTGTGGGGCCGAGGAGCAGGCCTCTGAGGTGTGCCGCGGGGTTTTGGGGCTTGGATTTGCCGAGGAGGCTAGGGGCGGTATGGATCAGGTCTGCGCAGTGTGCTTCTTTTTTTTTGAGGAATCATCCTTACAAGGTTGAACAGGGGCAGACGCGCTGCCCCCCTGCTGCCTGAAGACAGCCTGGTCCCCGAGACCAGAACCCTGACAGGGCAAGAAGAGAAGAAAAGAGAAGAAAACAGAAAGCAAACACCTCGAAAACCGCCAACAACCACCCCCACCCATCCCACCCCACCCCACCCCGACCCGGCAGACAGAGCAGGAGGCTGGCCCCCCCGCCCCCCGGGAGGGGTTGCACAAAAACACCGCCAGACCAAACCCAAGCACCAACCTACACCACAGCCTAACCGCAAGAACCACCACCACCGCGCACCAGAAAGCGGGTCGAGCGATGGATCCCAATCAAATGCTGCGGGCGCATCAGCAGGCGGTGATCCACGACCTTCAGGTTCCCTGACCATCTTAATGCAAGCCCGCTTACGTTGCTGTGTGCCTGGCCGGCGTGTTTGTGCAGGTGCATGGTTCTCGCCGGCGTGGTGTTCCTCCTCAGGCTCGGCCGCCGCGGTGGTGGCGGCGGCGGTGGTGGCCGCGGCGGTTTCTCCGGCGTTGGCAGTCTGTCCGGTGGCGGGGGCGCGCTGGCGGAGGAAGCGGTTAAGCGTGCCCCAGTCGACGGCGGCAGGTGCGGTGTGGGCCGTGTGGAGGCCAGTGAAGGTGTGTCCATCTGGAAGAGTGCGCTGGGCAGCGGTGAGGGGAGCGGTGCTGTTGTGGGTTTTGGCGCGAGCTCGGGTTTCAGCGTGGAGTGCGAGAGTGAGACGGTTGAGGGCTAGCCTGTGCCGCCTTTGGGCCCTCGGCCATGTGTTTCTTAGAGTGTTGGCATCAATGACGCAGGTGCGGTCCGGAGTGAGGAGCTCGCGGAAGTCGCTGGTGAGTTCAAGGAGGGGTTGAATCAATCGGAAGGGCAGGGCCTGTTCCGCGTCGGCGCCTGGCGGCACGGTGCGTGCAAGGAGGGCCGACAAACCGTGTAGTGTAGTGTGGTATGCGCTGCCCTGTTGGGTCAGCTCCAGGCCCGCGTCTGTGATCAGCGACAGCTGTCGCAGGCTGGTATAGAAGCGGCATTGTGTGCGGAGCTGATCTGCGGGTATCTTCTGTGCCACGCTGTGTTGCAGGTGGAGCATGGCGCGGGTGACGGCGCCCAGCCTGCCTCCATCGTTCAGGGCCTGGACGAGAGCCTTGCCGGCGCGGCGGACATACAGCTCGCGGATGCTGCCTACGCCCAGGCCAAGGGCGTTGGTGGGTTGGAGGATAGCGCGGGTGGGGAAGCCTCGTTTCAGGCCGTAGCACATTTTGGCGGTGCTGGCAATCAGGGAGTCGAGGCTGGTGACGTCATGTGTGCTGTACGGCATGAATGGGAGGCTGTAGGCCACTGCTGGGTGGATGGTAAATTGTATCATTCGGAGCTTTTGGTCTGGTGTGGCAAGTGATGTGGCGATGCGTTGCCCTCGCTTCTTAATCTTTTCCCGGATGTACTGTACTTGTGCGCTCCAGTCTAGGGTAGGGGTGATGTGGATGCCGAGGTATTTGTAGGATTCATGCGGGGGCTTGTATGGGATAGCGGTGCCATCTATGCGGATTTGGCCTTCTAGCATCCGGGCGAGCGCTGCCTGGTGGGGCTTGCTGCGGGGGCCGCCAAGGGTGGGGTCGGCGCGCGCGCGGCCGTGGAGTATGCCTTGTAGTTGGCATTTGGAGACGTTGACCTTCAAACCGCCCCATGCTGCGTATTTCTCAATTTTTTCAACTTGGATTCGTAGATTTGAGATTTGGGTTGTGGCTGTGACCAGGTCATCAGCGAAGGCGCCGGAGCTGAGGTTATGTTTGTCGTTTTCGGCTTTGGTGAGGCATCCGTATTGGTACCCGCGCCCGCCAACGTGTAGCCACCGGAGCAGCGGTTCAATGAAGATGATGAACAGTAGGGGTGATAGGACGTCACCCTGCACTGTGCCTCGTTGGATGGGGATGGGGGGCGTGGTGCCGTGCTCAGTGCGAACGCTGGTGGCTGCCTTGCCGTAGAGGTCCCGTACCACCTCAATCAGGTCGGTGGGGTAGCCTAGATCGTGCATGACGATGAGCAGTTTGTCATGGTCGATCGTGTTAAATGCGGAGGTGAAGTCAATGTACAGTAGGAAGAGGTCGCGTCCGGTGGTGGCGGCATCCTCTATTGCGTGGAGTAGGTTTTGGACTTGCCGTTCGGTATTGCGGCCTCTGAGAAAGCCTTCTTGTGACTCCGTGAAGATGTGGGCTTGTTCGCTAAACAGGGCAGCGTTTACGGTGATGAGAGAGGTGTACAGCTTGTAGAGGGTGTTGGCCAGCGCGATAGGCCGCTTATTCTGTATCAGCAGGGGGTCTCCCTTCTTGGGTAGGAGAACGGTGTCGGACTGTGTCCAGTGTGTAGGGATGTGCGCTTTCACCCACATGAGGGTCATGAGTTGGTGTATGGCTGTCTGCAGGCTGGTTGGTATTGTCTGGAGGAGTTCGTTGGGTATTCCATCGGGCCCCGGGGCCTTGCGGCGGGACAGGTGGTTGACGCAGCCAAAGAACGTTGTGCTGTCGGCTATGCCGGGCAGTAGGGTGGCGGGTGCGTCGGTTGGCTTGGATAGGGCCGGCATACGATCAGGTGCGTCGGGCCGGCTCCAGGGGTACTGTTTCTCGCTGTGGGGTATGTCGTAGTGTCCTGTGCGGGGGCCATTGATTGGGAGGAGTTGAGCGGTGAAGTGCTGGCGGATGCTGCTCAGGATTTTCTCGGGTGCGGTGTGGACTTCTTTGGTGGTGGGGTCGGCGAGGGCGGGCGTGCCGCGTGGCTGGTCCGTTTCATCGAAGATCTTCTGGTGTGCGCGCTTTGGCTGTGTTGCAACCAGTCGTCGGAAGGCGCGGGCTGCCCGTTTGGTGTTGAGTTTCCTTGCTTCCTTTTTTGCGGCACGGAGGAGGGTGCGTGCGTTGAGTAGTTGACTCCGGATGGCGGTGGGTGTGTCGGCTTCTGCGGGGGTCGGGGCAGGTGTGGGGCTGGTGGTGTTGGGTGGGGGCGTCGGGGCGGGGTGAGGTGGGGTGGTGGGTGGGGTGGCGCCCGCTGCGTTTGTGACAGTAAGGGCGGCTGTGAGTCGTTCTTTGAGCTTGCTGGTGGCAGTCAGGAGGCGCGTCACTGTTTTTGACGTGTGGTGTCGTGGGCTTGTAGTGCTGGCGCGTGGCGGTTTCTTGTCGCAGTAGGTTTTGAGAACGTCCAGGCACTTTTGGAGGATGGTTTCGAGTGTGTTGCTGATGGACGTGGTGTCGGCAGCACTAACTTCGGGAAGGGCGCGGAACTCCGCAGGGCTTGGGGTGTTCCGTTCGGCTTGGGCAGGGGTGAGGCCGGCAGGGTATAGCTTATTGGTGATGGCGAAGTGTGCGGGGTGTAGCGTGTTCAGTAGGTCGGCGATCTCTTGTCCAATGGTTTCCTCCATCTTGATGCGCGCTTTCTCGCGTTGGTCTTTGGTTGGTGGATGGTAGTTTACCCATGCGTCAGGATCGGAGGGGGCGGCAGGTGTCGTGGGGAAGGGGTAGAGGCGGAGGGCAGCGAGGGGGACGCTGGAGAGGAGGGCACGGTGGTCGAGGGCATCACCGCATTCATGCACCGCTTCCTGTCCACCTCCTGTTGTAGTGATGATGGCGTGTGTGTGGTGGCTTACTAGTAGGTCGTCAATGCGGCTCATGTGCGGTGCCGTGGCTTGGTCTTGTAGGTATGTGTGGGGCCGGGGGTGTTCGTGTGTGGGCGGTGTGAGTGGGTGCAGGCCCGCAGAGGCGGCGAAGGCAATGTGGGCGCGGTCCGTAGCGTTCAGCTCGCCCGTGCTGCGGTCGGAGGGGAACAGCACTGCGTTCCAGTCGCCTCCCATAAGGAGATGCTCTTTAGCGGCTGTCGTTTTGGCGGCTTGGTCGGTGCAGTATTTGTAGATTGCAGCGCGGGTGGTGTCGTCGCTGGGGGCGTATATGCCGATGGCGTGTACTGGCGTGCTGTGTGGTGGTGCAATGCGTATGTGGCAGACGTGGCTTGCCAGGCGTGCGTCTGTGTTGTGTGCATTCATGTCCGTGGTGCCGGACGGGCGGCTAAAGCGGTGGATGACACCGACCATGACGCCGGCATGGGGGCGGGTTCCCTCTCGTGGGTTGTAGGGTGCGTTGCTGGTGTAGGTTTGGTAGTGCGAGGAGATGCCCTTTTTCGCGCTGCCCATGCTGTAGTGGAGGCGGGTGGGAATTTTGGTTTCGGTGAGGAAGAGGATGTCGGGGGTGCGTGTGGTGACCGTGTGGAGGATGCTTTCATGGTGGCTCAACAGTTCTCTGGTGTTGAGGGTGAGGATGGAGATGCGTCCGTCGGGGGGTGGGGAGGGGCTGGCCTGGGCTTGGCCGTCTGCGGGTTCGCTGGGTGTGTTTTGGAGTGTGGCCGTGTGTCTTCTTTTGTGCGCTGTTGCTATGGTGGTCTGGTGGAGTCTCTTGGCTGGTGGTGGTGCGCTGGGGGTGCCAGTGGCGAGTTTGCGGAGTTTAGGGGTGGGGTTGGGCGTACGCCAGGCGGGGCGCTTTGTGGGGCCCACTGGTTTGGGCACAGAGCGTGTGGCAGTTTTGGTTTGACAGGCTGGGCCTGGGTTGGCGCTCGTAGGCGGGCTAGGGGAGTTTGTGGTCTTGGGGCCGGCAGGGGGGGCGACGGCAGGGTTGATGGGGGGGTCATGTGCGAGGGCTGCGGATGTGGGGCCGCTTTTGTTTGCGGTGGAGGCACCATTGCGGTTTGGAGCGCGTGTGCGTTTGGTGCCTGCGTGCTGGCGGTTTACCTCATTGGTGCGGACAGGGGTGATGCGGATGCCCTCGTGTGAGAGGGTGATGCGGGTGGTGGGGGGCCTGATTGGCGGGATGTCCCGGATGTTGAAGTTGGTTGATACTTCGGGGTGTCGGGTGTAAGTGAGGGTTAGGGCGAGGCCGCGCCCCAGATCCGCCCACCGGTAGTAGCCTGGCTGTGCAGTGTCGGCGTTCGTGAGGGGGATGGCGCGTGGTGCATTGGAGTCGTGCAGCCACCAGCGGCCGTTTGCATGTTTCACAGTTCGGGCATGGCCGCCGTGGATAAGAATAAAGCCGATGTGGCGGGACTCAGAGGGGATGGCATTGAGTGCTTCGTGCTGGTTTAGGCCCCCGTGGTACGAGCATGCCGTGAGTTGGACATGGGGGAGGCCTGGCAGGGGGGAACAGGTGTTGGCTTTGAGGCAGTGGTTTATGAGGCCATAGTCTATGCTGGTGGCGGTCAGGTAGGTCGCCCAGGTGGGCACTGAGGCTGGGGAGTTGCGGTGCAGGAGCTGCCACCCCCGCTCCCATTCGGCGCAGACTGTGGCGGGTGTGAGAAGGCGTTTCCCGAGCAGGTTGTTGGTTGCATGGATGAGGCAGGAGCGATTGTCGTGCTGTTTATCATGGAGGTGTATGGCTCTGACAACGGGTGTGGCTAGTTTGATGCGTTTGCTCTTGCTGCCAGCGTGTCGCATGTGTGTGTCGGCTCCGGGCGTTGCTTGGCGGGCGCGCCGGCAAGAGAGCATATAGGTGGAAATTGTAGCTAGAGCAAAAGCCCAACTGGTTGCTGTGTTGCTGTTTAGTTTTAGCTTGCTCTGTTTCCGAGGGCCGGGGATGTCCCAGCTCAGCTCGCAGCGGGCACGAGCGAAGATATAGCTGAGCGTCGAAAGCAAAACAAGCGCCCAGCTCATTGCTGTAGTGCTGTTAATAATTCTCGACTTGCGAGAGCTAGTCGCACGTCTCCTGAGCATGGCTGCAGCTCCAAGTGAGCTCGACGCGCTTTGTTTTAGCAGGTCTGGCTCCTCGAATGCATGTGTTTGTTCTTGTGTACTTTGCTGTGTCTGGCGGGGGTCTGGGGGGGTGCGGGGTCGCTTGCATGCGGGTGGCTGTTCTCGGCAGTGCGGCGAAGGGCTCGTGGGCTTCCGAGTCGGTCTTGTCATATTGCAGAGTCGTGGGTGGCTCGGCGCGTGCGTAAGCACAAGGCACGAGTACCCTTCTGCGACGTTGACCGACTCGGCGTTCCTGGCGCCGCTTCCCGTCACTGTAACAAGTAGTCCCAGAGTGATAGCGGTGATAAACCATCTTGCTGAGCCTACTTGCTTGTCCAGTCGTGTCCGTTTGCTCGCTTCCTCTTTGGCCATCTAGTGTCTCGCGAGTGAGTGTGCTAGAAGGCTTCAAGAGTTTACATTCTTATTATTTGGAAGAAGATCACCCGTCTGCAGTCGTATGCGTCCCCGTCCCAGCAGTCAGGTGAGGGGCCGCGGCGTTCCGCGCGGCTGCAGGAGCAGGCGGCGGGCGGGGCGGGGCCTAACACGGGGCCTGCCACGGTGGCGGCGGCAGCAGCGGCGGCAGTGGAGGGCGACCCTCGCATGCCGCCCCCGGATGCGTCCCTTCTGCGGGGTACGTGGCGGAGGCTGTGGGACAGCCACGCCAGTCAGGGGGCAAAGGTACTTGTGTACCGGCTGCAACATGCTTACCTGCCTTGCGGGCTGTACAGGGCGGGCAAGGGAATTCGTCCACGGGTGACCACGGGGTGCGGGGGGTTGGGGGCGCACTGTCCTCACCCCGCCTGCGGGCCACCTGGCCCGCGGGCGTGGGCCAGCCTAACGCACATCTTCCTGGAGTGTCCAGCTTATGCGCAGGCGAGGACGTGGCTGCAGCAGCTGTGGGCCTGCGTTGCGCCCCAGGCAGCGGCGCCGCCAGTGACGGACGCGGGCTTCATGCTGGGGGACCGCATGGGTATGTGGGCCTCAGGCCCGCGGGGGGCGGGCGCGCTGCTGTGGAGCACTTTGCGGACCACCTTCTTGTACGCCGTCTGGTGTGCGTACTGGTCCCGCGAGCCTGCTAAGCAGACGTTGGAGCATGTGGTTCGGGAGGTGATCAGCGAGCTGTGCAGGGTGATACAGCTGCGTTTCACTGCCGCCACGCTAACCCCTGAAACCCTGTCGGCTCTGCCCACACAGCTTCTCACCGCACAGCTCAAGGCGGCTAAGCTGGAGCACTTTGTTGCCATCTGGTCGGCGGGTGGCGCGCTTTGTGAAGTGGAGGAGGTTCAGGGTGGGTCACCAAAGTTGAACTTGCGGCTGACGCTTGCTTCACCTGTGCAGGCCCCCTAGGTTTCCTTTTGGGCGGCGCTTCTTTCCAGGCGCTGGCGTGGTGTACTATCGTCATCAGCTTGTCTGGCGCCCATGTGTTTTAGCTCTGGCTGGCGTCGCAGCACCTGGGCGGCTGTGGGCCTTCCTGCACAGCGCGTCTTGCAGCGGGCTGGAGCCCGCTTGGTCAGCGCCACATCTGGCCCGTTTAGTTTTCTGCTTGTGTCTCCTCTGCGGGTTCTCCTGGGGTGTTGCTTAAGCAACCGACTTGTGGGGGTGGGGTGGGTTTGGGCGGGGCGAGTGCGTAGCGCTGGTGTTTTCTTTGCTGGCGCGCGGTGGTGGTGGTTCTTGCGGTTAGGCTGTGGTGTAGGTTGGTGCTTGGGTTAGGTCTGGCGGTGTTTTTGTGCAACCCCTCCCGGGGGGCGGGGGGGCCAGCCTCCTGCTCTGTCTGCCGGGTCGGGGTGGGGTGTGGTGGGATGGATGGGGGTGGATGGTGGCGGTTTTCGAGGTGTTTGCTTTCTGCTTTCTTCTCTTTTCTTCTCTTCTTGCCCTGTCAGGGTTCTGGTCTCGGGGACCAGGCTGCTTTCGAGCAGCAGGGGGGCAGCGCGTCTGCCCCTGTTCAACCTTGAAAGGATGATTCCTCAAAAAAAAAGAAGAAAACAGAAAGCAAACACCTCGAAACCGCCACCAACCACCCCCATCCATCCCACCCCACCCCACCCCGACCCGGCAGACAGAGCAGGAGGCTGGCCCCCCCGCCCCCCGGGAGGGGTTGCACAAAAACACCGCCAGACTTTTTTTTTTGAGGAATCATCCTTACAAGGTTGAACAGGGGCAGACGCGCTGCCCCCCTGCTGCCTGAAAGCAGCCTGGTCCCCGAGACCAGAACCCTGACAGGGCAAGAAGAGAAGAAAAGAGAAGAAAACAGAAAGCAAACACCTCGAAACCGCCACCAACCACCCCCATCCATCCCACCCCACCCCACCCCACCCCGACCCGGCAGACAGAGCAGGAGGCTGGCCCCCCCGCCCCCCGGGAGGGGTTGCACAAAAACACCGCCAGACCTAACCCAAGCACCAACCTACACCACAGCCTAGCCGCAAGAACCACCACCACCGCGCGCCAGAAAAGAAAACACCAGCGCTACGCACTCGCCCCGCCCAAACCCACCCCACCCCCACAAGTCGGTTGCTTAAGCAACACCCCAGGAGAACCGGCAGAGGAGACACAAGCAGAAGACTAAACGGGCCAGATGAGGCGCTGACTAAGCGGGCTCCAGTCCGCTGCAAGACGCGCTGTGCAGGAAGGCCCACAGCCGCCCAGGCGCTGTGACGCCAGCCAGAGCTAAAACACATGGGCGACAGATAAGCTGATGACGATAGTACACCACGCCAGCGCCAGGAAAGAAACGCCGCCCAAAAGGAAACCTAGGGGGCCTGCACAGGTGATGCAAGCGTCAGCCGCAAGTTCAACTTCGGTGACCCACCCTGAACCTCCTCTACTTCACAAAGCGCGCCACCCGCCGTCCAGATGGCAACAAAGTGCTCCAGCTTAGCCGCCTTGAGCTGCGCGGTGAGAAGCTGTGTGGGCAGAGCCGACAGGGTTTCAGGGGTTAGCGTGGCGGCAGTGAAACGCAGCTGCATCACCCTGCGCAGCTCGCTGACCACCTCCCGAACCACATGCTCTGATGTCTGCTTAGCAGGCTCGCAGGACCAGTACGCACACCAGACGGCGTACAAGAAGGTGGCCCGCAAAGTGCTCCACAGCAGCGCGCCCGCCCCCCGCGGGCCTGAGGCCCACATACCCATGCGGTCCCCCAGCATGAAACACGCGTCCGTCACTGGCGGCGCCGCTGCCTGGGGCGCAACGCAGGCCCACAGCTGCTGCAGCCACGTCCTCGCCTGCGCATAAGCTGGACACTCCAGGAAGATGTGCGTTAGGCTGGCCCACGCCCGCGGGCCAGGTGGCCCGCAGGCGGGGTGAGGACAGTGCGCCCCCAACCCCCCGCACCCCGTGGCCACCCGTGGACGAATTCCCTTGCCCGCCCGGTACAGCCCGCAAGGCAGGTAAGCATGTTGCAGCCGGTACACCAGCACCTTTGCCCCCCGACTAGCGTGGCTGTCCCACAGCCTCCGCCACGTACCCCGCAGAAGGGACGCATCCGGGGGCGGCATGCGAGGGTCGCCCTCCACCGCCGCCGCTGCTGCCGCCGCCGCCGTGGCAGGCCCCGTGCTAGGCCCCGCCCCGCCCGCCGCCTGCTCCTGCAGCCGCGCGGAACGCCGCGGCCCCTCACCCGAGTGCTGGGACGGGGACGCATTCGACGACTGCAGTTCTCTCGCCGGCGTGTTCTGCAGCCCGGCTGCCGCAGAGGTGCGGTGGAGCCAGGGGTCCAGAGCCACCGGGTTATTGTGGAAGTGCTGCGCCGCCGTGGTGGTCAGCTGCTGTGCTGGCGCCGGGCACGGCATGGCTGCGGGGCGGGCCGGAGCTGGAGGTGCGGCCGGGTTGGCCGCAGTGATGGCCCGCCGCACGTCCCGCACCGTGTAGTCCGCCAAGCTGACACCCGCAATCCGGCAGTGCTCCGGGTGCACCACCACCCCAGCCTCCGGCGCCAGGAAGTACGGCGCCCGAGGCCACGCCCCTGCCCGTTCCCCTGGTGATGCTGCATCGTACGCCGCCCGCTCTTCAAAGGTCCACAGGTGCCGCGGCTTACGATGCTGCAGCACACAGGCAGGCTGCCACGCCCCATCCATCGCCGGGGGCAGCACGCCAGGTCCAGGTTCCAAGAGCCGCCCCGTGTAGTGGACGTAGGACACAGCCCCCGCAGCATTAGCCACCCACAGCTGGTCCAGGCTAACCCGCCACTGTGGCGGCGCCGCTGGCGGCTGAGTGGCTGGCTGCGGCGGATGCTGTTCCACACCCGCGCTCCGCACGTGGCCGACCGCGGCCGCCAGCCGGGCAGGCAGCCCCGCTGGCGCTGGCGCGTCGCTGTACACCCACGCCCACGTGGTGGCGGAGTCCGGGCGCACATGGGTAAGCAGCGCCCGGGTGAGCGTCTTCCAGGGTTGCCGGCCTGGCTGGGCAAGGAGGGCGAAAGTCTTAGCTTGCAGGGCAGACAGGAACGCAGGCAGGTCGACGTGGTTGACACCCCCATCCTTGTACGGCAGACAGGCCGTTTCCCGCTTGGGCAGCAGGAGCGGGTTCCCGTGCGACACCAGGCTCGCGTCCTCAGCGTGCATGGAGCGCGCAGCAAAGTGGTCCACCAGGTCGGTGAGTTCCTTCAGCTGCGCAGGCGACGGGTTGAGGAAGCTGAAGTGGTAGGCCAGCTTTGCCGCCAGCACCTGCTTTGCAATGTGCACACGGCCAACGAGAGTCAGAGACAGGGCAGCCCACAGACGCGCCACAAACGCCATGCCGCGAGCCCGCCGGGTGTACAAGTCAGCTGCAGCCGCATCAGAGTCCCACGACAGGGGCACACCCAGGTGCGTCACGGCGCCAGTGGTAAACGGCACCCCCGTGTGTGGGCAAGGGCCCGTCAGGTGCGCAAACCTGCCAAGGCCCATGGCCTTGCTCTTGTCCGGATGGACACGGGCGTTGGACGCGCGGCAGAACAAGCTGTACTGCCGCCATCAGGACCGGCCCGTCCACTGCCGGGTCGCGCGCCGTGAGGGTCGTGCCGTCAGCGTGGTGGGCAGCCGGTGGCGCCTGCTCGCCGCTGGGTAACAGGGGCGTGCGCAGTGCCCCTTGCTCCACCTGCCGCCGCAGAAAGGACGTCAGTGGCTGCATCTGGATGACCCACAGGGGTGGTGAGGCGGTGCTGCCCTGCGGCAAGCCGTTCAGCACTGGGAAGGCGTCAGAGAGCATCCCGTTCACACACACGCGGGCAGAGCCGTTGGCAGTGATCAGGCGGATCCAGCGCAGCATGCGTGGCCCAAACCCCAGACCCTCCGCGGACGCATACAGCCACTGTCGGTGCACCCGGTCATACGCCTTCTCAATGTCCAAGAAGTACAGCGCACCACCCTGCCGTGGCGTGCCGTCCGCGCCCACGTCCAGGCGCATCCATTCGATCAGGCCTTGGAGGTACAGCGCGTTGTCTCCAATCCAGCGGCCGGTGATGAACGCGGTCTGCAGCTCATCCACAACTGCATCCAGGGCAGGCTGCAGGCGGGCGCTGACGGCCTTGGACACCATCTTGAAGTCGCAGTTGAGCAGCGTGATGGGCCGGTACGACGCCAGCTCGGCGCGGTCCAGGCTTTTGCCCTTGTAGATGAGCGTGATGATGCCCTCCCGCCAGGAGGCGGGCAGCGCCGCCGCCATTTCACCGCCATCGTGGGCGTCTGCAGCGGCAGCAAAGGCAGCGGCAGCAGCAGCACACAAGCGCGGACCCAGCAGCGCCCAGAAAACCTTGTACACCTCGTACGGGACCCCGTCCGACCCAGGCGCTTTACCATTGGCGGAGCCAGCCAGCGCTGCCATCAGCTCGGCATCACTGAGGGCGCCGTCACCGGACCCCTCTGCGGCGGCCTGCAGATCCGCCGGAACCTTGCGGTCAATGGCCGCCAGAAGCTGTTGCTGCGACGCCGTACAGACCGGCTGCACGCGGAACAGGCCGGTGGGGCTGGTGCTGCTGTACATGGCTGCGGCGGCTGCGGAGACAGTGTTGCGCGTGCCCGGCCCCGTGAGCGCCACAGGCGCCGGTTGCCCCGGCACCTTCAAGTGCGTGATGGGCTCCTGCGCGCCGGCTGCTGGCTCGTCAGCCTGCCGATGGAACCAGCGAGTGCCCCGCTCCCCATGCTCCTCCATCAGTGCAGCGCGGGCATTGTGGCTGGCCGCTGCGGCAGCTGCCCGCTCCTCCCGCACCGCCAAGTTGGCCATGGCCGCAGCCTGACGCTGCGCGGCGCTGGCACCCGGCCGGTCGGCCAGGGCAGCGGCCGCGTCTGCGGCCAGCACCACGCCATGCAGCCCATCCCGGGTCTGGCGTGCATGCCGACGGTGGATGCTGGTGGCGGCCTCCCGCAAGAAGAACTTGTCCGCCTCCCATTGCGTGCAAGCGCCGTCACCTGTACTGGCCACGGGATTTGCGGCAACGTGCGCCTCCAAGCGCTGCTCGAGCTCCAAACGCAGCGAGGGGTGAAACAGCAGGTATGTGGGGAAGCGCCACTGCTCCCGGTGCGCATGTGGCAGGTCGGGCAAGGACAGGGTGAGCAGCACACCGTTGTGGTCCCCAGGCGCCCCATACGTGCGAGCGACATCCACCACCCACGGCGCCGCGGTGGCACTGACATACCACCGATCCAGGCGTGCAGGAGTGGCCGGCTTGGGCGTGGCCGGATGCGTGTAGCCCTTGGCGCCGCCACGCTTGCTCGCCCAAGGGTCCACCAGACTGAACTGGGCGAGGAGGCTGGCAAGTTGCGGGGCACCTGCAGCACGTGACGGGCTAGGGGCCGCCTCCTGACTGGCATCGGTGACACAGTTCCAGTCCCCACCGACAACAAGCACCCTGTCCGTGGCCAGGTGGGGATGCAGCCCGGCAAAGAAAGCAGGCTTGTCCGCCACGGCCGTGGGCGCATACACACACACGAAGCGCAGGCGCAAGTGACCCACGTCCCAATCCCAACATACCACACGGCCTGCCGCATCCGTTGACGGCGGCTGCAGTA
>NC_057007.1:950912-977047 GCF_000002595.2 Chlamydomonas reinhardtii
GGTCGGGGTGGGGTGGGGTGGGGTGGGATGGATGGGGGTGGTTGGTGGCGGTTTCGAGGTGTTTGCTTTCTGTTTTCTTCTCTTTTCTTCTCTTCTTGCCCTGTCAGGGTTCTGGTCTCGGGGACCAGGCTGCTTTTAGGCAGCAGGGGGGCAGCGCGTCTGCCCCTGTTCAACCTTGTAAGGATGATTCCTCAAAAAAAAAAAGCGTGGTGGGCAGCAGGTGGCGCCTGCTCGCCGCTGGGTAACAGGGGCGTGCGCAGTGCCCCTTGCTCCACCTGCCGCCGCAGAAAGGACGTCAGTGGCTGCATCTGGATGACCCACAGGGGTGGTGAGGCGGTGCTGCCCTGCGGCAAGCCGTTCAGCACTGGGAAGGCGTCAGAGAGCATCCCGTTCACACACACGCGGGCAGAGCCGTTGGCAGTGATCAGGCGGATCCAGCGCAGCATGCGCGGCCCAAACCCCAGACCCTCCGCGGACGCATACAGCCACTGCCGGTGCACCCGGTCATACGCCTTTTCAATGTCCAAGAAGTACAGCGCACCACCCTGCCGTGGCGTGCCGTCCGCGCCCACGTCCAGGCGCATCCATTCGATCAGGCCTTGGAGGTACAGCGCGTTGTCTCCAATCCAGCGGCCGGTGATGAACGCGGTCTGCAGCTCATCCACAACTGCATCCAGGGCAGGCTGCAGGCGGGCGCTGACGGCCTTGGACACCATCTTGAAGTCGCAGTTGAGCAGCGTGATGGGCCGGTACGACGCCAGCTCGGCGCGGTCCAGGCTTTTGCCCTTGTAGATGAGCGTGATGATGCCCTCCCGCCAGGAGGCGGGCAGCGCCGCCGCCATTTCACCGCCATCGTGGGCGTCTGCAGCGGCAGCAAAGGCAGCGGCAGCAGCAGCACACAAGCGCGGACCCAGCAGCGCCCAGAAAACCTTGTACACCTCGTACGGGACCCCGTCCGACCCAGGCGCTTTACCATTGGCGGAGCCAGCCAGCGCTGCCATCAGCTCGGCATCACTGAGGGCGCCGTCACCGGACCCCTCTGCGGCGGCCTGCAGATCCGCCGGAACCTTGCGGTCAATGGCCGCCAGAAGCTGTTGCTGCGACGCCGTACAGACCGGCTGCACGCGGAACAGGCCGGTGGGGCTGGTGCTGCTGTACATGGCTGCGGCGGCTGCGGAGACAGTGTTGCGCGTGCCCGGCCCCGTGAGCGCCACAGGCGCCGGTTGCCCCGGCACCTTCAAGTGCGTGATGGGCTCCTGCGCGCCGGCTGCTGGCTCGTCAGCCTGCCGATGGAACCAGCGAGTGCCCCGCTCCCCATGCTCCTCCATCAGTGCAGCGCGGGCATTGTGGCTGGCCGCTGCGGCAGCTGCCCGCTCCTCCCGCACCGCCAAGTTGGCCATGGCCGCAGCCTGACGCTGCGCGGCGCTGGCACCCGGCCGGTCGGCCAGGGCAGCGGCCGCGTCTGCGGCCAGCACCACGCCATGCAGCCCATCCCGGGTCTGGCGTGCATGCCGACGGTGGATGCTGGTGGCGGCCTCCCGCAAGAAGAACTTGTCCGCCTCCCATTGCGTGCAAGCGCCGTCACCTGTACTGGCCACGGGATTTGCGGCAACGTGCGCCTCCAAGCGCTGCTCGAGCTCCAAGCGCAGCGAGGGGTGAAACAGCAGGTATGTGGGGAAGCGCCACTGCTCCCGGTGCGCATGTGGCAGGTCGGGCAAGGACAGGGTGAGCAGCACACCGTTGTGGTCCCCAGGCGCCCCATACGTGCGAGCGACATCCACCACCCATGGCGCCGCGGTGGTACTGACATACCACCGATCCAGGCGTGCGGGAGTGGCCGGCTTGGGTATGGCCGGATGCGTGTAGCCCTTGGCGCCGCCACGCTTGCTCGCCCAAGGGTCCACCAGACTGAACTGGGCGAGGAGGCTGGCAAGTTGCGGGGCACCTGCAGCACGTGACGGGCTAGGGGCCGCCTCCTGACTGGCATCGGTGACACAGTTCCAGTCCCCACCGACAACAAGCACCCTGTCCGTGGCCAGGTGGGGATGCAGCCCGGCAAAGAACACAGGCTTGTCCGCCACGGCCGTGGGCGCATACACACACACGAAGCGCAGGCGCAGGTGACCCACGTCCCAATCCCAACATACCACACGGCCCGCTGCATCCGTTGACGGCGGCTGCAGTACGCAGCCTGGAAGGGACAGCCGACTCCGCGCCAGGATAGCCGCCCCACAGGAGTGGGGCGACGCTGCCGGGCTGGCAGCGAGGCAGTGGCGCCACGGAAGGCACGCCCCCTGCGCGGCGTCATCCAGCTGCTCCGTCACGTCGGAAGGCAGGGGCGTGCCTGCAGGCTGGGCTGAGTATAGGCGCCACCAGCCAGTGAACTCGTCGTGCAGCTGTGCCAGGACGGCGGTACGGCCGGCCGGCACGCGGCAGACGGCCTTGTCCGGTACGTTGGCACCCTGGTCACGGAGGTAGGCGAGGAGGCGGCCCCCAAGCGTGTCGCGGCCAAGCTGCGCCCACTCATACCCCTGCACATCTGCGCAGCGGTTCTGGTGCGTCACGAGGTCAGAGCCGATGGCAACACACGTGTCCCGGGTCAGGCAAACGGCCCCGTACTCCGCCTCACTGCCCGCACCCCCACCAGCGCGCCCAGTCGTGTCGGCCGAAACCCCAGCCGGCACGCCCAGGCCCCTGCCCCTGCCCTTACCACCACCCGCCGGTTGTGACGTCTGCAGTGGCGGCCCCGCCTGGGGCGGCGGCTGGGGCACTGCCCGCCCCGCTCCTCCACCCTGGCGCCCCGACCCGCTGCCCCCACCAGCCTGCTGTCCCCCCGCCGGCCGCCCAGTGGGCACGTGCGGCGGCAAGCTAGCACCGTCCTGCGGGGGAGGCAGCCCGCCGCCCAAGGAGATGATATACTACCGCCACACCAGCATGTAATTCCCCATCACGTGTTAGACTGGTAGCATGTCTTATTGCTGTGTGTGATCGCCACCTCCCGCACGTGCACTTGACCCAGCGGCACCTCAGGCGCGGGACACCGCTTCCCCGGTCAGTGCGTGCTCAAGGACTGTGCGCACTTCAGCCGCTATGATACCTGCCTAGCTGTTATCTGAGCTGCCCTCCCACCTTTCGTAATGGGGCGGACCTTGTACACCAGCGTGGCCAGGACCACAACCTGGGAGCCGGTCGGGGGCCTGGGTGACTGCCCCTGGCGCTGCAGCTTGTGCTGCTGCTGTTGCTGTAACCGCCATTTCTGCTTTTTTTTTTTGAGGAATCATCCTTACAAGGTTGAACAGGGGCAGACGCGCTGCCCCCCTGCTGCCTGAAAGCAGCCTGGTCCCCGAGACCAGAACCCTGACAGGGCAAGAAGAGAAGAAAAGAGAAGAAAACAGGAAGGTGGCCCGCAAAGTGCTCCACAGCAGGGCGCCCGCCCCCCGCGGGCCTGAGGCCCACATACCCATGCGGTCCCCCAGCATGAAGCCCGCGTCCGTCACTGGCGGCGCCGCTGCCTAGGGCGCAACGCAGGCCCACAGCTGCTGCAGCCACGTCCTTGCCTGCGCATAAGCTGGACACTCCAGGAAGATGTGCGTCAGGCTGGCCCACGCCCGCGGGCCAGGTGGCCCGCAGGCGGGGTGAGGACAGTGCGCCCCCAACCCCCCGCACCCCGTGGTCACCCGTGGCCGAATTCCCTTGCCCGCCCTGTACAGCCCGGAAGGCAGGTAAGCATGTTGCAGCCGGTACACCAGCACCTTTGCCCCCCGACTGGCGTGGCTGTCCCACAGCCTCCGCCACGTACCCCGCAGAAGGGACGCATCCGGGGGCGGCATGCGAGGGTCGCCCTCCACCGCCGCCGCTGCTGCCGCCGCCGCCGTGGCAGGCCCCGTGCTAGGCCCCGCCCCGCCCGCCGCCTGCTCCTGCAGCCGCGCGGACCGCCGCGGCCCCTCACCCGAGTGCTGCAACGGGGACGCATACGACTGCAGTTCTCTCGCCGGCGTGTTCTGCTGCCCGGCTGCCGCAGAGGTGCGGTGGAGCCAGGGGTCCAGAGCCACCGGGTTATTGTGGAAATGCTGCGCCGCCGTGGTGGTCAGCTGCGCCGCTGCACGCTGCCACTCCGCCTCCCGCTCCGCCAGCCGCGACTGTGCCGCCGGCTGGGTCCCTGAACCCCCCGCCTGCTGTGCTGGCGCCGGGCACGGCATGGCTGCAGGGCGGGCCGGAGCCGGAGGTGCGGCCGGGTTAGCCGCGGTGATGGCCCGCCGCACGTCCCGCACCGTGTAGTCCGCCAAGCTGACACCCGCAATCCGGCAGTGCTCCGGGTGCACCACCACCCCAGCCTCCGGCGCCAGGAAGTACGGCACCCGAGGCCACGCCCCCGCCCGTTCCCCTGGTGATGCTGCATCGTACGCCGCCCGCTCTTCAAAGGTCCACAGGTGCCGCGGCTTTTTTTTGAGGAATCATCCTTACAAGGTTGAACAGGGGCAGACGCGCTGCCCCCCTGCTGCCTGAAAGCAGCCTGGTCCCCGAGACCAGAACCCTGACAGGGCAAGAAGAGAAGAAAAGAGAAGAAAACAGAAAGCAAACACCTCGAAAACCGCCACCAACCACCCCCATCCATCCCACCCCACCCCACCCCGACCCGGCAGACAGAGCAGGAGGCTGGCCCCCCCGCCCCCCGGGAGGGGTTGCACAAAAACACCGCCAGACCTAACCCAAGCACCCACCTACACCACAGCCTAACCGCAAGAACCACCACCACCGCGCGCCAGAAAAGAAAACACCAGCGCTACACACTCGCCCCGCCCAAACCCACCCCACCCCCACAAGTCGGTTGCTTAAGCAACACCCCAGGAGAACCGGCAGAGGAGACACAAGCAGAAAACTAAACGGGCCAGATGTGGCGCTGACTAAACGGGCTCCAGTCCGCTGCAAGACGCGCTGTGCAGGAAGTCCCACAGCCGCCCAGGTGCTGCGACGCCAGCCAGAGCTAAAACACATGGGCGCCAGATAAGGTGATGACGATAATACGCCACGCCAGCGCCTGGAAAGAAACGCCGCCCAAAAGGAAACCTAGGGGGCCTGCACAGGTGATGCAAGCGTCAGCCGCAAGTTCAACTTCGGTGACCCACCCTGAACCTCCTCCACTTCACAAAATGCGCCACCCGCCGACCAGATGGCAACAAAGAGCTCCAGCTTAGCCGCCTTGAGCTGTGCGGTGAGAAGCTGTGTGGGCAGAGCCGACAGGGTTTCAGGGGGTAGCGTGGCGGCAGTGAAACGCAGCTGCATCACCCTGCGCAGCTTTTTTTTTTTTTTTAAGGAATCATCCTTACAAGGTTGACCAGGGGCAGACGCGCTGCCCCCCTGCTGCCTGAAAGCAGCCTGGTCCCCGAGACCAGAACCCTGACAGGGCAAGAAGAGAAGAAAAGAGAAGAAAACAGGAAGCAAACACCTCGAAAACCGCCACCAACCATCCCCATCCATCCCACCCCACCTCACCCCGACCCGGCAGACAGAGCAGGAGGCTGGCCCCCCCGCCCCCCGGGAGGGGTTGCACAAAAACACCGCCAGACCTAACCCAAGCACCAACCTACACCACAGCCTAACCGCAAGAACCACCACCACGCGCGCCAGCAAAGAAAACACCAGCGCTACGCACTCGCCCCGCCCAAACCCACCCCACCCCCACAAGTCGGTTGCTTAAGCAACACCCCAGGAGAACCGGCAGAGGAGACACAAGCAGAAAACTAAACGGGCCAGATGTGGCGCTGACTAAGCGGGCTCCAGTCCGCTGCAAGACGCGCTGTGCAGGAAGTCCCACAGCCGCCCAGGCGCTGCCACTCCAGCCAGAGCTAGTACTCATGGGCGCCAGACAAGCTGATGACGATAATACGCCACGCCAGCGCCTGGAAAGAAATGCTGCCCAGAAGGAAATCTAGGGGGCCTGCACAGGTGATGCAAGCGTCAGCAGCAAGTTCAACTTCGGTGACCCACCCTGAACCTCCTCCACTTCACAAAGCGCGCCACCCGCCGTCCAGATGGCAACAAACTGCTCCAGCTTAGCCGCCTTAAGCTGTGCGGTGAGAAGCTGAGTGGGCAGAGCCGACAGGGTTTCAGGGGTTAGCGTGGCGGCAGTGAAACGCAGCTGCATCACCCTGCGCAGCTCGCTGACCACCTCCCGAACCACATGCTCCGACGTCTGCTTAGCAGGCTCGCGGGACCAGTACGCACACCAGACGGCGTACAAGAAGGTGGCCCGCAAAGTGCTCCACAGCAGCGCTCCCGCCCCCCGCGGGCCTGAGGCCCACATACCCATGCGGTCCCCCAGCATGAAGCCCGCGTCCGTCACTGGCGGCGCCGCTGCCTGGGGCGCAATGCAGGCCCACAGCTGCTGCAGCCACGTCCTCGCCTGCGCATAAGCTGGACACTCCAGGAAGATGTGCGTCAGGCTGGCCCACGCCCGCGGGCCAGGTGGCCCGCAAGCGGGGTGAGGACAGTGCGCCCCCAACCCCCCGCACCCCGTGGTCACCCGTGGACGAATTCCCTTGCCCGCCCTGTACAGCCCGCAAGGCAGGTAAGCATGTTGCAGCCGGTACACAAGTACCTTTGCCCCCCGACTGGCGTGGCTGTCCCACAGCCTCCGCCACGTACCCCGCAGAAGGGACGCATCCGGGGGCGGCATGCGAGGGTCGCCCTTCACTGCCGCCGCTGCTGCCGCCGCCGCCGTGGCAGGCCCAGTGCTAGGTCCCGCCCCTCCCGCCGCCTGCTCCTGCAGCCGCGCGGAACGCCGCGGCCCCTCACCCGAGTGCTGGGACGGGGACGCATTCGACGACTGCAGTTCTCTCGCCGGCGTGTTCTGCAGCCCGGCTGCCGCAGAGGTGCGGTGGAGCCAGGGGTCCAGAGCCACCGGGTTATTGTGGAAGTGCTGCGCCGCCGTGGTGGTCAGCTGCTGTGCTGGCGCCGGGCACGGCATGGCTGCGGGGCGGGCCGGAGCTGGAGGTGCGGCCGGGTTGGCCGCAGTGATGGCCCGCCGCACGTCCCGCACCGTGTAGTCCGCCAAGCTGACACCCGCAATCCGGCAGTGCTCCGGGTGCACCACCACCCCAGCCTCCGGCGCCAGGAAGTACGGCGCCCGAGGCCACGCCCCTGCCCGTTCCCCTGGTGATGCTGCATCGTACGCCGCCCGCTCTTCAAAGGTCCACAGGTGCCGCGGCTTACGATGCTGCAGCACACAGGCAGGCTGCCACGCCCCATCCATCGCCGGGGGCAGCACGCCAGGTCCAGGTTCCAAGAGCCGCCCCGTGTAGTGGACGTAGGACACAGCCCCCGCAGCATTAGCCACCCACAGCTGGTCCAGGCTAACCCGCCACTGTGGCGGCGCCGCTGGCGGCTGAGTGGCTGGCTGCGGCGGATGCTGTTCCACACCCGCGCTCCGCACGTGGCCGACCGCGGCCGCCAGCCGGGCAGGCAGCCCCGCTGGCGCTGGCGCGTCGCTGTACACCCACGCCCACGTGGTGGCGGAGTCCGGGCGCACATGGGTAAGCAGCGCCCGGGTGAGCGTCTTCCAGGGTTGCCGGCCTGGCTGGGCAAGGAGGGCGAAAGTCTTAGCTTGCAGGGCAGACAGGAACGCAGGCAGGTCGACGTGGTTGACACCCCCATCCTTGTACGGCAGACAGGCCGTTTCCCGCTTGGGCAGCAGGAGCGGGTTCCCGTGCGACACCAGGCTCGCGTCCTCAGCGTGCATGGAGCGCGCAGCAAAGTGGTCCACCAGGTCGGTGAGTTCCTTCAGCTGCGCAGGCGACGGGTTGAGGAAGCTGAAGTGGTAGGCCAGCTTTGCCGCCAGCACCTGCTTTGCAATGTGCACACGGCCAACGAGAGTCAGAGACAGGGCAGCCCACAGACGCGCCACAAACGCCATGCCGCGAGCCCGCCGGGTGTACAAGTCAGCTGCAGCCGCATCAGAGTCCCACGACAGGGGCACACCCAGGTGCGTCACGGCGCCAGTGGTAAACGGCACCCCCGTGTGTGGGCAAGGGCCCGTCAGGTGCGCAAACCTGCCAAGGCCCATGGCCTTGCTCTTGTCCGGATGGACACGGGCGTTGGACGCGCGGCAGAACAAGCTGTACTGCCGCCATCAGGACCGGCCCGTCCACTGCCGGGTCGCGCGCCGTGAGGGTCGTGCCGTCAGCGTGGTGGGCAGCCGGTGGCGCCTGCTCGCCGCTGGGTAACAGGGGCGTGCGCAGTGCCCCTTGCTCCACCTGCCGCCGCAGAAAGGACGTCAGTGGCTGCATCTGGATGACCCACAGGGGTGGTGAGGCGGTGCTGCCCTGCGGCAAGCCGTTCAGCACTGGGAAGGCGTCAGAGAGCATCCCGTTCACACACACGCGGGCAGAGCCGTTGGCAGTGATCAGGCGGATCCAGCGCAGCATGCGTGGCCCAAACCCCAGACCCTCCGCGGACGCATACAGCCACTGTCGGTGCACCCGGTCATACGCCTTCTCAATGTCCAAGAAGTACAGCGCACCACCCTGCCGTGGCGTGCCGTCCGCGCCCACGTCCAGGCGCATCCATTCGATCAGGCCTTGGAGGTACAGCGCGTTGTCTCCAATCCAGCGGCCGGTGATGAACGCGGTCTGCAGCTCATCCACAACTGCATCCAGGGCAGGCTGCAGGCGGGCGCTGACGGCCTTGGACACCATCTTGAAGTCGCAGTTGAGCAGCGTGATGGGCCGGTACGACGCCAGCTCGGCGCGGTCCAGGCTTTTGCCCTTGTAGATGAGCGTGATGATGCCCTCCCGCCAGGAGGCGGGCAGCGCCGCCGCCATTTCACCGCCATCGTGGGCGTCTGCAGCGGCAGCAAAGGCAGCGGCAGCAGCAGCACAC
The DNA here is from genome assembly GCF_000002595.2 of Chlamydomonas reinhardtii. Lineage (NCBI taxonomy): Eukaryota > Viridiplantae > Chlorophyta > Chlorophyceae > Chlamydomonadales > Chlamydomonadaceae > Chlamydomonas > Chlamydomonas reinhardtii. The sequence continues at coordinate 959,790 of NC_057007.1, forward strand.
AAGCGCGGACCCAGCAGCGCCCAGAAAACCTTGTACACCTCGTACGGGACCCCGTCCGACCCAGGCGCTTTACCATTGGCGGAGCCAGCCAGCGCTGCCATCAGCTCGGCATCACTGAGGGCGCCGTCACCGGACCCCTCTGCGGCGGCCTGCAGATCCGCCGGAACCTTGCGGTCAATGGCCGCCAGAAGCTGTTGCTGCGACGCCGTACAGACCGGCTGCACGCGGAACAGGCCGGTGGGGCTGGTGCTGCTGTACATGGCTGCGGCGGCTGCGGAGACAGTGTTGCGCGTGCCCGGCCCCGTGAGCGCCACAGGCGCCGGTTGCCCCGGCACCTTCAAGTGCGTGATGGGCTCCTGCGCGCCGGCTGCTGGCTCGTCAGCCTGCCGATGGAACCAGCGAGTGCCCCGCTCCCCATGCTCCTCCATCAGTGCAGCGCGGGCATTGTGGCTGGCCGCTGCGGCAGCTGCCCGCTCCTCCCGCACCGCCAAGTTGGCCATGGCCGCAGCCTGACGCTGCGCGGCGCTGGCACCCGGCCGGTCGGCCAGGGCAGCGGCCGCGTCTGCGGCCAGCACCACGCCATGCAGCCCATCCCGGGTCTGGCGTGCATGCCGACGGTGGATGCTGGTGGCGGCCTCCCGCAAGAAGAACTTGTCCGCCTCCCATTGCGTGCAAGCGCCGTCACCTGTACTGGCCACGGGATTTGCGGCAACGTGCGCCTCCAAGCGCTGCTCGAGCTCCAAGCGCAGCGAGGGGTGAAACAGCAGGTATGTGGGGAAGCGCCACTGCTCCCGGTGCGCATGTGGCAGGTCGGGCAAGGACAGGGTGAGCAGCACACCGTTGTGGTCCCCAGGCGCCCCATACGTGCGAGCGACATCCACCACCCATGGCGCCGCGGTGGTACTGACATACCACCGATCCAGGCGTGCGGGAGTGGCCGGCTTGGGTATGGCCGGATGCGTGTAGCCCTTGGCGCCGCCACGCTTGCTCGCCCAAGGGTCCACCAGACTGAACTGGGCGAGGAGGCTGGCAAGTTGCGGGGCACCTGCAGCACGTGACGGGCTAGGGGCCGCCTCCTGACTGGCATCGGTGACACAGTTCCAGTCCCCACCGACAACAAGCACCCTGTCCGTGGCCAGGTGGGGATGCAGCCCGGCAAAGAACACAGGCTTGTCCGCCACGGCCGTGGGCGCATACACACACACGAAGCGCAGGCGCAGGTGACCCACGTCCCAATCCCAACATACCACACGGCCCGCTGCATCCGTTGACGGCGGCTGCAGTACGCAGCCTGGAAGGGACAGCCGACTCCGCGCCAGGATAGCCGCCCCACAGGAGTGGGGCGACGCTGCCGGGCTGGCAGCGAGGCAGTGGCGCCACGGAAGGCACGCCCCCTGCGCGGCGTCATCCAGCTGCTCCGTCACGTCGGAAGGCAGGGGCGTGCCTGCAGGCTGGGCTGAGTATAGGCGCCACCAGCCAGTGAACTCGTCGTGCAGCTGTGCCAGGACGGCGGTACGGCCGGCCGGCACGCGGCAGACGGCCTTGTCCGGTACGTTGGCACCCTGGTCACGGAGGTAGGCGAGGAGGCGGCCCCCAAGCGTGTCGCGGCCAAGCTGCGCCCACTCATACCCCTGCACATCTGCGCAGCGGTTCTGGTGCGTCACGAGGTCAGAGCCGATGGCAACACACGTGTCCCGGGTCAGGCAAACGGCCCCGTACTCCGCCTCACTGCCCGCACCCCCACCAGCGCGCCCAGTCGTGTCGGCCGAAACCCCAGCCGGCACGCCCAGGCCCCTGCCCCTGCCCTTACCACCACCCGCCGGTTGTGACGTCTGCAGTGGCGGCCCCGCCTGGGGCGGCGGCTGGGGCACTGCCCGCCCCGCTCCTCCACCCTGGCGCCCCGACCCGCTGCCCCCACCAGCCTGCTGTCCCCCCGCCGGCCGCCCAGTGGGCACGTGCGGCGGCAAGCTAGCACCGTCCTGCGGGGGAGGCAGCCCGCCGCCCAAGGAGATGATATACTACCGCCACACCAGCATGTAATTCCCCATCACGTGTTAGACTGGTAGCATGTCTTATTGCTGTGTGTGATCGCCACCTCCCGCACGTGCACTTGACCCAGCGGCACCTCAGGCGCGGGACACCGCTTCCCCGGTCAGTGCGTGCTCAAGGACTGTGCGCACTTCAGCCGCTATGATACCTGCCTAGCTGTTATCTGAGCTGCCCTCCCACCTTTCGTAATGGGGCGGACCTTGTACACCAGCGTGGCCAGGACCACAACCTGGGAGCCGGTCGGGGGCCTGGGTGACTGCCCCTGGCGCTGCAGCTTGTGCTGCTGCTGTTGCTGTAACCGCCATTTCTGCTTTTTTTTTTTGAGGAATCATCCTTACAAGGTTGAACAGGGGCAGACGCGCTGCCCCCCTGCTGCCTGAAAGCAGCCTGGTCCCCGAGACCAGAACCCTGACAGGGCAAGAAGAGAAGAAAAGAGAAGAAAACAGGAAGGTGGCCCGCAAAGTGCTCCACAGCAGGGCGCCCGCCCCCCGCGGGCCTGAGGCCCACATACCCATGCGGTCCCCCAGCATGAAGCCCGCGTCCGTCACTGGCGGCGCCGCTGCCTAGGGCGCAACGCAGGCCCACAGCTGCTGCAGCCACGTCCTTGCCTGCGCATAAGCTGGACACTCCAGGAAGATGTGCGTCAGGCTGGCCCACGCCCGCGGGCCAGGTGGCCCGCAGGCGGGGTGAGGACAGTGCGCCCCCAACCCCCCGCACCCCGTGGTCACCCGTGGCCGAATTCCCTTGCCCGCCCTGTACAGCCCGGAAGGCAGGTAAGCATGTTGCAGCCGGTACACCAGCACCTTTGCCCCCCGACTGGCGTGGCTGTCCCACAGCCTCCGCCACGTACCCCGCAGAAGGGACGCATCCGGGGGCGGCATGCGAGGGTCGCCCTCCACCGCCGCCGCTGCTGCCGCCGCCGCCGTGGCAGGCCCCGTGCTAGGCCCCGCCCCGCCCGCCGCCTGCTCCTGCAGCCGCGCGGACCGCCGCGGCCCCTCACCCGAGTGCTGCAACGGGGACGCATACGACTGCAGTTCTCTCGCCGGCGTGTTCTGCTGCCCGGCTGCCGCAGAGGTGCGGTGGAGCCAGGGGTCCAGAGCCACCGGGTTATTGTGGAAATGCTGCGCCGCCGTGGTGGTCAGCTGCGCCGCTGCACGCTGCCACTCCGCCTCCCGCTCCGCCAGCCGCGACTGTGCCGCCGGCTGGGTCCCTGAACCCCCCGCCTGCTGTGCTGGCGCCGGGCACGGCATGGCTGCAGGGCGGGCCGGAGCCGGAGGTGCGGCCGGGTTAGCCGCGGTGATGGCCCGCCGCACGTCCCGCACCGTGTAGTCCGCCAAGCTGACACCCGCAATCCGGCAGTGCTCCGGGTGCACCACCACCCCAGCCTCCGGCGCCAGGAAGTACGGCACCCGAGGCCACGCCCCCGCCCGTTCCCCTGGTGATGCTGCATCGTACGCCGCCCGCTCTTCAAAGGTCCACAGGTGCCGCGGCTTTTTTTTGAGGAATCATCCTTACAAGGTTGAACAGGGGCAGACGCGCTGCCCCCCTGCTGCCTGAAAGCAGCCTGGTCCCCGAGACCAGAACCCTGACAGGGCAAGAAGAGAAGAAAAGAGAAGAAAACAGAAAGCAAACACCTCGAAAACCGCCACCAACCACCCCCATCCATCCCACCCCACCCCACCCCGACCCGGCAGACAGAGCAGGAGGCTGGCCCCCCCGCCCCCCGGGAGGGGTTGCACAAAAACACCGCCAGACCTAACCCAAGCACCCACCTACACCACAGCCTAACCGCAAGAACCACCACCACCGCGCGCCAGAAAAGAAAACACCAGCGCTACACACTCGCCCCGCCCAAACCCACCCCACCCCCACAAGTCGGTTGCTTAAGCAACACCCCAGGAGAACCGGCAGAGGAGACACAAGCAGAAAACTAAACGGGCCAGATGTGGCGCTGACTAAACGGGCTCCAGTCCGCTGCAAGACGCGCTGTGCAGGAAGTCCCACAGCCGCCCAGGTGCTGCGACGCCAGCCAGAGCTAAAACACATGGGCGCCAGATAAGGTGATGACGATAATACGCCACGCCAGCGCCTGGAAAGAAACGCCGCCCAAAAGGAAACCTAGGGGGCCTGCACAGGTGATGCAAGCGTCAGCCGCAAGTTCAACTTCGGTGACCCACCCTGAACCTCCTCCACTTCACAAAATGCGCCACCCGCCGACCAGATGGCAACAAAGAGCTCCAGCTTAGCCGCCTTGAGCTGTGCGGTGAGAAGCTGTGTGGGCAGAGCCGACAGGGTTTCAGGGGGTAGCGTGGCGGCAGTGAAACGCAGCTGCATCACCCTGCGCAGCTTTTTTTTTTTTTTTAAGGAATCATCCTTACAAGGTTGACCAGGGGCAGACGCGCTGCCCCCCTGCTGCCTGAAAGCAGCCTGGTCCCCGAGACCAGAACCCTGACAGGGCAAGAAGAGAAGAAAAGAGAAGAAAACAGGAAGCAAACACCTCGAAAACCGCCACCAACCATCCCCATCCATCCCACCCCACCTCACCCCGACCCGGCAGACAGAGCAGGAGGCTGGCCCCCCCGCCCCCCGGGAGGGGTTGCACAAAAACACCGCCAGACCTAACCCAAGCACCAACCTACACCACAGCCTAACCGCAAGAACCACCACCACGCGCGCCAGCAAAGAAAACACCAGCGCTACGCACTCGCCCCGCCCAAACCCACCCCACCCCCACAAGTCGGTTGCTTAAGCAACACCCCAGGAGAACCGGCAGAGGAGACACAAGCAGAAAACTAAACGGGCCAGATGTGGCGCTGACTAAGCGGGCTCCAGTCCGCTGCAAGACGCGCTGTGCAGGAAGTCCCACAGCCGCCCAGGCGCTGCCACTCCAGCCAGAGCTAGTACTCATGGGCGCCAGACAAGCTGATGACGATAATACGCCACGCCAGCGCCTGGAAAGAAATGCTGCCCAGAAGGAAATCTAGGGGGCCTGCACAGGTGATGCAAGCGTCAGCAGCAAGTTCAACTTCGGTGACCCACCCTGAACCTCCTCCACTTCACAAAGCGCGCCACCCGCCGTCCAGATGGCAACAAACTGCTCCAGCTTAGCCGCCTTAAGCTGTGCGGTGAGAAGCTGAGTGGGCAGAGCCGACAGGGTTTCAGGGGTTAGCGTGGCGGCAGTGAAACGCAGCTGCATCACCCTGCGCAGCTCGCTGACCACCTCCCGAACCACATGCTCCGACGTCTGCTTAGCAGGCTCGCGGGACCAGTACGCACACCAGACGGCGTACAAGAAGGTGGCCCGCAAAGTGCTCCACAGCAGCGCTCCCGCCCCCCGCGGGCCTGAGGCCCACATACCCATGCGGTCCCCCAGCATGAAGCCCGCGTCCGTCACTGGCGGCGCCGCTGCCTGGGGCGCAATGCAGGCCCACAGCTGCTGCAGCCACGTCCTCGCCTGCGCATAAGCTGGACACTCCAGGAAGATGTGCGTCAGGCTGGCCCACGCCCGCGGGCCAGGTGGCCCGCAAGCGGGGTGAGGACAGTGCGCCCCCAACCCCCCGCACCCCGTGGTCACCCGTGGACGAATTCCCTTGCCCGCCCTGTACAGCCCGCAAGGCAGGTAAGCATGTTGCAGCCGGTACACAAGTACCTTTGCCCCCCGACTGGCGTGGCTGTCCCACAGCCTCCGCCACGTACCCCGCAGAAGGGACGCATCCGGGGGCGGCATGCGAGGGTCGCCCTTCACTGCCGCCGCTGCTGCCGCCGCCGCCGTGGCAGGCCCAGTGCTAGGTCCCGCCCCTCCCGCCGCCTGCTTGCGATGCTGCAGCACGCAGGCAGGCTGCCACGCCCCATCCACCGCCGGGGGCAGCACGCCAGGCCCAGGCTCCAAGAGCCGCCCCGTGTAGTGGACGTAGGACACAGCCCCCGCAGCGTTAGCCACCCACAGCTGGTCCAGGCTAACCCGCCACTGTGGCGGCGCCGCTGGCGGCTGAGTGGCTGGCTGCGGCGGATGCTGTTCCACACCCGCGCTCCGCACGTGGCCGACCGCGGCCGCCAGCCGGGCAGGCAGCCCCGCTGGCGCCGGCGCGTCGCTGTACACCCACGCCCACGTGGTTTTTTTTTTTTGAGGAATCATCCTTACAAGGTTGAACAGGGGCAGACGCGCTGCCCCCCTGCTGCCTGAAAGCAGCCTGGTGGTGGCGGAGTCCGGGCGCACATGGGTAAGCAGCGCCCGGGTGAGCATCTTCCAGGGTTGCCGGCCTGGCTGGGCAAGGAGGGCGAAAGTCTTAGCTTGCAGGGCAGACAGGAACGCAGGCAGGTCGACGTGGTTGACACCCCCATCCTTGTACGGCAGACATGCCGTTTCCCGCTTTGGCAGCAGGAGCGGGTTCCCGTGCGACACCAGGCTGGCGTCCTCAGCGTGCATGGAGCGCGCAGCAAAGTGGTCCACCAGGTCGGTGAGTTCCTTCAGCTGCGCAGGCGACGGGTTTTTTTTTTTTGAGGAATCATCCTTACAAGGTTGAACAGGGGCAGACGCGCTGCCCCCCTGCTGCCTGAAAGCAGCCTGGTCCCCGAGACCAGAACCCTGACAGGGCAAGAAGAGAAGAGGGTTGAGGAAGCTGAAGTGGTAGGCCAGCTTCGCCGCCAGCACCTGCTTCGCAATGTGCACACGGCCAACGAGAGTCAGAGACAGGGCAGCCCACAGACGCGCCACAAACGCCATGCCGCGAGCCCGCCGGGAGTACAAGTCAGCTGCAGCCGCATCAGAGTCCCACGACAGGGGCACACCCAGGTGCGTCACGGCGCCAGTGGTAAACGGCACCCCCGTGTGTGGGCAAGGGCCCGTCAGGTGCGCAAACCTGCCAAGGCCCATGGCCTTGCTTTTGTCCGGATGGACACGGGCGTTGGACGCGCGGCAGAACAGCTGTACTGCCGCCATCAGGACCGGCCCGTCCACCGCCGGGTCGCGCGCCGTGAGGGTCGTGTCGTCAGCGTGGTGGGCAGCAGGTGGCGCCTGCTCGCCGCTGGGTAACAGGGGCGTGCGCAGTGCCCCTTGCTCCACCTGCCGCCGCAGAAAGGACGTCAGTGGCTGCATCTGGATGACCCACAGGGGTGGTGAGGCGGTGCTGCCCTGCGGCAAGCCGTTCAGCACTGGGAAGGCGTCAGAGAGCATCCCGTTCACACACACGCGGGCAGAGCCGTTGGCAGTGAGCAGGCGGATCCAGCGCAGCATGCGCGACCCAAACCCAAGTCCCTCCGCGGACGCATACAGCCACTGCCGGTGCACCCGGTCATACGCCTTTTCTATGTCCAAGAAGTACAGCGCACCACCCTGCCGTGGCGTGCCGTCCGTGCCCACATCCAGGCGCATCCATTCGATCAGGCCTTGGAGGTACAGCGCGTTGTCTCCAATCCAGCGGCCAGTGATGAACGCGGTCTGCAGCTCATCCACAACTGCATCCAGGGCGGGCTGCAGGCGGGCGCTGACGGCCTTGGACACCATCTTGAAGTCGCAGTTGAGCAGCGTGATGGGCCGGTAGGACGCCAGCTCGGCGCGGTCCAGGCTTTTGCCCTTGTAGATGAGGGTGATGATGCCCTCCCGCCAGGAGGCGGGCAGCGCCGCCGCCATTTCACCGCCATCGTGGGCGTCTGCAGCGGCAGCAAAGGCAGCGGCAGCAGCAGCACACAAGCGCGGACCCAGCAGCGCCCAGAAAACCTTGTACACCTCGTACGGGACCCCGTCCGACCCTGGCGCTTTACCATTGGCGGAGCCAGCCAGCGCTGCCATCAGCTCGGCATCACTGAGGGCGCCGTCACCGGACCCCTCTGCGGCGGCCTGCAGATCCGCCGGAACCTTGCGGTCAATGGCCGCCAGAAGCTGTTGCTGCGACGCCGTACAGACCGGCTGCACGCGGAACAGGCCGGTGGGGCTGGTGCTGCTGTACATGGCTGCGGCGGCTGCGGAGACAGTGTTGCACGTGCCCGGCCCCGTGAGCGCCACAGGCGCCGGTTGCCCCGGCACCTTCAAGTGCGTGATGGGCTCCTGTGCGCCGGCTGCTGGCTCGTCAGCCTGCCGATGGAACCAGCGAGTGCCCCGCTCCCCATGCTCCTCCATCAGTGCAGCGCGGGCATTGTGGCTGGCCGCTGCGGCAGCTGCCCGCTCCTCCCGCACCGCCAAGTTGGCCATGGCCGCAGCCTGACGCTGCGCGGCGCTGGCACCCGGCCGGTCGGCCAGGGCAGCGGCCGCGTCTGCGGCCAGCACCACGCCATGCAGCCCGTCCCGGGTCTGGCGTGCATGCCGACGGTGGATGCTGGTGGCGGCCTCCCGCAAGAGGAACTTGTCCGCCTCCCATTGCGTGCAAGCGCCGTCACCTGTACTGGCCACGGGATTTGCGGCAACGTGCGCCTCCAGGCGCTGCTCGAGCTCCAAACGCAGCGAGGGGTGAAACAGCAGGTATGTGGGGAAGCGCCACTGCTCCCGGTGCGCATGTGGCAGGTCGGGCAAGGACAGGGTGAGCAGCACACCGTTGTGGTCCCCAGGCGCCCCATACGTGCGAGCGACATCCAGCACCCACGGCGCCGCGGTGGCACTGACATACCACTGATCCAGGCGTGCGGGAGTGGCCGGCTTGGGCGTGGCCGGATGCGTGTAGCCCTTGGCGCCGCCACGCTTGCTCGCCCAAGGGTCCACCAGACTGAACTGGGCGAGGAGGCTGGCAAGTTGCGGGGCACCTGCAGCACGTGACGGGCTAGGGGCCGCCTCCTGACTGGCATCGGTGACACAGTTCCAGTCCCCACCGACACGACAACAAGCACCCTGTCCAAGGCCAGGTGGGTATGCAGTTTCAATTAAAGGCAGCGGGGGGGTCGTCTAAATGGTTAAGACACTCAAGCCGATTTCGTTAAGGCTTTGAGAGATCCTGGGTTCGAATCCCGGTCACCCCACCAGGAAGGGCCCTGGTTTACCAAAACCCATCCACACCTTGGTGGTGTGTAGACCCCCCCTGTGCTGCAGGGAGTCTCTGGGGTACAAGGCTGGAGCTCTGGGCCTGCAACTGGAGAGCTTTCAAGTTCAAGATCCAAGATTCAAGTGGAGCTCTGGGCCTGTCAACTGGAGAGCTCTAGATGATCTGTGTGGTCAAGGCAGTGGCTGTAGTTGTCACCTAGCTGTTGACAACTCCAGTAGGTGTGTGGTGTCACCTGGCTGTTGAGGTTTCCAGTAGGTGTGTGGTGGAACAAACTTCTCTTCTCTTCTCTGATCTCTGGCCCTATCGAGGTTCTGTGATATGATCCAGGCTGCCTTGGCAGTAGGGTGGTAGTGCGTCTACCACCGCAACCTTGTAAGGATGACTTTTTAAAAAAAAAATGCAGCCCGGCAAAGAAAGCAGGCTTGTCCGCCACGGCCGTGGGCGCATACACACACACAAAGCGCAGGCGCAGGTGACCCACGTCCCAATCCCAACATACAACACGGCCCGCCGCATCCGTTGACGGCGGCTGCAGTACGCAGCCTGGAAGGGACAGCCGACTCCGCGCCAGGATAGCCGTCCCACAGGAGTGGGGCGACGCTGCCGGGCTGGCAGCAAGGCAGTGGCGCCACGGAAGGCACGCCCCCTGCGCGGCACGAAGGCAAGACTCCAGCACCGTCGTGTCAGTAGCGTGGGTCTCCTGCACCATCGCCACATCCGCCCCAACTTGCTGTAGGTGCGAGACCAGCGCCCGCGCCTTGAACGGCGAGCCCAGGCCGTTGACATTCACTGTCAGCAGCCGAAGGTTTGCCGCGCCCACTGGTGGCCGCATTATAAGCCCCCGCCGGCCACGGCAGCGCCGTGGCGGTTGCGGTTGCTGTTGCTGATGTGGCGTTTGCCGCGGCGGCCGCCACCCTGGCTGGGGGGCGCGCCGCCGCTGCTGGTGCTCATGCTAGCGGCACCTGAGCTGGCGCCGCCGGGGTGCAATGGAGCGCTGCCCAGGCTCATGAGGCTGGAGGTACTGCGGCTGCGGTGCTGGCGTTGCCGGCGGCTGGGCCCGCTGGCCCCGCCGGGGTCCGCCGGCCCACGCTTAGCGGACCGCAGGGTGCGGGCGTCTAGGAGCACGTAGTCCATGTAGGCCGTCTGCACCTGCTGCGCGGCGTCATCCAGCTGCTCCGTCACGTCGGAAGGCAGGGGCGTGCCTGCAGGCTGGGCTGAGTATAGGCGCCACCAGCCAGTGAACTCGTCGTGCAGCTGTGCCAGGACGGCGGTACGGCCGGCCGGCACGCGGCAGACGGCCCAGTCCGGTACGGTGGCGCCCTGGTCACGGAGGTAGGCAAGGAGGCGGCCACCAAGCGTGTAGAGGCCCAGCTGCGCCCACTCAAACCCCTGCACATCTGCGCAGCGGTTCTGGTGTGTCACGAGGTCAGAGCCGATGGCAACACACGTGTCCCTGGTCAGGCAAACGGCCCCGTACTCCGCCTCACTGCCCGCACCCCCACCAGCGCGCCCAGCCGTGTCGGCCGAAACCCCAGCCAGCGCGCCCAGGCCCCTGCCCCTGCCCTTACCACCACCCGCCAGACCTAACCCAAGCACCAACCTACACCACAGCCTAACCGCAAGAACCACCACCACCGCGCACCAGAAAAGAAAACACCAGCGCTACGCACTCGCCCCGCCCAAACCCACCCCACCCCCACAAGTCGGTTGCTTAAGCAACACCCCAGGAGAACCGGCAGAGGAGACACAAGCAGAAATCTAAACGGGCCAGATGTGGCGCTGACTAAGCGGGCTCCAGTCCAGGGCGGGCAAGGGCATTCGGCCACGGGTGACCACGGGGTGCGGGGGGTTGGGGGCGCACTGTCCTCACCCCGCCTGCGGGCCACCTGGCCCGCGGGCGTGGGCCAGCCTGACGCACATCTTCCTGGAGTGTCCAGCTTATGCGCAGGCGAGGACGTGGCTGCAGCAGCTGTGGGCCTGCGTTGCGCCCCAGGCAGCGGCGCCGCCAGTGACGGACGCGGGCTTCATGCTGGGGGACCGGATGGGTATGTGGGCCTCAGGCCCGCGGGGGGCGGGCGCCCTGCTGTGGAGCACTTTGCGGGCCACCTTCTTGTACGCCGTCTGGTGTGCGTACTGGTCCCGCGAGCCTGCTAAGCAGACGTCGGAGCATGTGGTTCGGGAGGTGGTCAGCGAGCTGCGCAGGGTGATGCGGCTGCGTTTCACTGCCGCCACGCTAACCCCTGAAACCCTGTCGGCTCTGCCCACACAGCTTCTCACCGCACAGCTCAAGGCGGCTAAGCTGGAGCACTTTGTTGCCATCTGGTCGGCGGGTGGCGCGCTTTGTGAAGTGGAGGAGGTTCAGGGTGGGGCACCGAAGTTGAACTTGCGGCTGACGCTTGCATCACCCGTGCAGGCCCCCTAGATTTCCTTTTGGGCGGCGTTTTTTTCCAGTCGTGGCTGGAGTGGCAGCGCCTGGGCGGCTGTGGGCCTTCCTGCACAGCGCGTCTTGCAGCGGACTGGAGCCCGCTTAGTCAGCGCCACATCTGGCCCGTTTAGTTTTCTGCTTGTGTCTCCTCTGCCGGTTCTCCTGGGGTGTTGCTTAAGCAACCGACTTGTGGGGGTGGGGTGGGTTTGGGCGGGGCGAGTGCGTAGCGCTGGTGTTTCTTTTTCTGGCGCGCGGTGGTGGTGGTTCTTGCGGTTAGGCTGGGGTGTAGGTTGGTGCTTGGGTTAGGTCTGGCGGTGTTTTTGTGCAACCCCTCCCGGGGGGCGGGGGGGCCAGCCTCCTGCTCTGTCTGCCGGGTCGGGGTGGGGTGGGGTGGGATGGATGGGGGTGGTTGGTGGCGGTTTTCGAGGTGTTTGCTTTCTGTTTTCTTCTCTTTTCTTCTCTTCTTGCCCTGTCAGGGTTCTGGTCTCGGGGACCAGGCTGCTTTCAGGCAGCAGGGGGGCAGCGCGTCTGCCCCTGTTCAACCTTGTAAGGATGATTCCTCAAAAAAAAAGGACGCCTCCGCCACGTACCGTATTCGATCAGGCCTTCAGGGTTTCAGGGGGTAGCGTGGCGGCAGTGAAACGCAGCCGCATCACCCTGCGCAGCTCGCTGACCACCTCCCGAACCACATGCTCCGACGTCTGCTTAGCAGGCTCGCGGGACCAGTACGCACACCAGACGGCGTACAAGAAGGTGGCCCGCAAAGTGCTCCACAGCAGGGCGCCCGCCCCCCGCGGGCCTGAGGCCCACATACCCATCCGGTCCCCCAGCATGAAGCCCGCGTCCGTCACTGGCGGCGCCGCTGCCTCGGGCGCAACGCAGGCCCACAGCTGCTGCAGCCACGTCCTCGCCTGCGCATAAGCTGGACACTCCAGGAAGATGTGCGTCAGGCTGGCCCACGCCCGCGGGCCAGGTGGCCCGCAGGCGGGGTGAGGACAGTGCGCCCCCAACCCCCCGCACCCCGTGGTCACCCGTGGCCGAATGCCCTTGCCCGCCCTGTACAGCCCGCAAGGCAGGTAAGCATGTTGCAGCCGGTACACAAGTACCTTTGCCCCCCGACTGGCGTGGCTGTCCCACAGCCTCCGCCACGTACCCCGCAGAAGGGACGCATCCGGGGGCGGCATGCGAGGGTCGCCCTCCACTGCCGCCGCTGCTGCCGCCGCCGCCGTGGCAGGCCCCGTGCTAGGCCCCGCCCCTCCCGCCGCCTGCTCCTGCAGCCGCGCGGACCGCCGCGGCCCCTCACCCGACTGCTGGGACGGGGACGCATACGACTGTAGTTCTCTCGCCGGCGTGTTCTGCAGCCCGGCTGCCGCGGAGGTGCGGTGGAGCCAGGGGTCCAGAGCCACCGGGTTATTGTGGAAATGCTGCGCCGCCGTGGTGGTCAGCTGCGCCGCTGCACGCTGCCACTCCGCCTCCCGCTTCGCCAGCCGCGACTGTGCCGCCGGCTGTGTCCCCGAACCCCCCGCCTGCTGTGCGCCTGGCGCTGGGCACGGCATGGCTGCAGGGCGGGCCGGAGCCGGAGGTGCGGCCGGGTTAGCCGCGGTGATGGCCCGCCGCACGTCCCGCACCGTGTAGTCCGCTAAGCTGACACCCGCAATCCGGCAGTGCTCCGGGTGCACCACCACCCCAGCCTCCGGCGCCAGGAAGTACGGCGCCCGAGGCCACGCCCCCGCCCGTTCCCCTGGTGATGCTGCATCGTACGCCGCCCGCTCTTCAAAGGTCCACAGGTGCCGCGGCTTGCGATGCTGCAGCACACAGGCAGGCTGCCACGCCCCATCCACCGCCGGGGGCAGCACGCCAGGCCCAGGCTCCAAGAGCCGCCCCGTGTAGTGGACGTAGGACACAGCCCCCGCAGCGTTAGCCACCCACAGCTGGTCCAGGCTAACCCGCCACTGTGGCGGCGCCGCTGGCGGCTGAGTGGCTGGCTGCGGCGGATGCTGTTCCACACCCGCGCTCCGCACGTGGCCGACCGCGGCCGCCAGCCGGGCAGGCAGCCCCGCTGGCGCCGGCGCGTCGCTGTACACCCACGCCCACGTGGTGGCGGAGTCTGGGCGCACATGGGTAAGCATGAGACCCGGGGGGGTCGTCTAAATGGTTAAGACACTCAAGACGATTTCGTTAAGGCTTCGAGAGATCCTGGGTTCGAATCCCGGTCACCCCACCAGGAAGGGCCCTGGTTTACCAAAACCCATCCACACCTTGGTGGTGTGTAGACCCCCCCTGTGGTGCAGGGAGTCTCTGGGGTACAAGGCTGGAGCTCTGGGCCTGCAACTGGAGAGCTTTCAAGTTCAAGATCCAAGATTCAAGTGGAGCTCTGGGCCTGTCAACTGGAGAGCTCTAGATGATCTGTGTGGTCAAGGCAGTGGCTGTAGTCGTCACCTAGCTGTTGAGAACTCCAGTAGGTGTGTGGTGTCACCTGGCTGTTGAGGTTTCCAGTAGGTGTGTGGTGGAACAAAAACTTCTCTTCTCTTCTCTGATCTCTGGCCCTATCGAGGTTCTGTGATATGATCCAGGCTGCCTTGGCAGTAGGGAGGTAGTGCGTCTACCACCGCTACCTTGTAAGGATGACTTATCATCGTGGGCGTCTGCAGCGGCAGCAAAGGCAGCGGCAGCAGCAGCACACAAGCGCGGACCCAGCAGCGCCCAGAAAACCTTGTACACCTCGTGCGGAACCCCGTCCGACCCAGGCGCTTTACCATTGGTGGAGCCAGCCAGCGCTGCCATCAGCTCGGCATCACTGAGGGCGCCGTCACCGGACCCCTCTGCGGCGGCCTGCAGATCCGCCGGAACCTTGCGGTCAATGGCCGCCAGAAGCTGTTGCTGCGACGCCGTACAGACCGGCTGCACGCGGAACAGGCCGGTGGGGCTGGTGCTGCTGTACATGGCTGCGGCGGCTGCGGAGACAGTGTTGCGCGTGCCCGGCCCCGTGAGCGCCACAGGCGCCGGTTACCCCGGCACCTTCAAGTGCGTGATGGGCTCCTGCGCGCCGGCTGCTGGCTCGTCAGCCTGCTGATGGAACCAGTGAGTGCCCCGCTCCCCATGCTCCTCCATCAGTGCAGCGCGGGCATTGTGGCTGGCCGCTGCGGCAGCTGCCCGCTCCTCCCGCACCGCCAAGTTGGCCATGGCCGCAGCCTGACGCTGCGCGGTGCTGGCACCCGGCCGGTCGGCCAGGGCAGCGGCCGCGTCTGCGGCCAGCACCACGCCATGCAGCCCGTCCCGGGTCTGGCGTGCATGCCGACGGTGGATGCTGGTGGCGGCCTCCCACAATAAGAACTTGTCCGCCTCCCATTGCGTGCAAGCGCCGTCACCTGTACTGGTCACGGGATTTGCGGCAACGTGCGCCTCCAAGCGCTGCTAGAGCTCCAGACGCAGCGAGGGGTGAAACAGCAGGTATGTGGGGAAGCGCCACTGCTCCCGGTGCGCGTGTGGCAGGTCGGGCAAGGACAGGGTGAGCAGCACACCGTTGTGGTCCCCAGGCGCCCCATGCGTGCGTGCGACATCCAGCACCCACGGCGCCGCGGTGGAACTGACATACCACCGATCCAGGCGTGCGGGAGAGGCCGGCTTGGACGTGGCCGGATGCGTGTAGCCCTTGGCGCCGCCATGCTTGCTCGCCCAAGGGCCCATCAGACTGAACTGGGCGAGGAGGCTGGCAAGTTGCGGGGCACCTGCAGCACGTGACGGGCTAGGGGCCGCCTCCTGACTGGCATCGGTGACACAGTTCCAGTCCCTTGTAAGGATGATTCCTCAAAAAAAGTCCCCACCGACAACAAGCACCCTGTCCAAGGCCAGGTGGGTATGCAGCCCGGCAAAGAAAGCAGGCTTGTCCGCCACGGCCGTGGGCGCATACACACACACGAAGCGCAGGCGCAGGTGACCCACGTCCCAATCCCAACATACCACACGGCCCGCCGCATCCGTTGACGGCGGCTGCAGTACGCAGCCTGGAAGGGACAGCCGACTCCGCGCCAGGATAGCCGTCCCACAGGAGTGGGGCGACGCTGCCGGGCTGGCAGCAAGGCAGTGGCGCCACGGAAGGCACGCCCCCTGCGCGGCACGAAGGCAAGACTCCAGCACCGTCGTGTCAGTAGCGTGGGTCTCCTGCACCATCGCCACATCCGCCCCAACTTGCTGTAGGTGCGAGACCAGTGCCCGCGCCTTGAACGGCGAGCCCAGGCCGTTGACATTCACTGTCAGCAGCCGAAGGTTCGCCGCTCCCACTGGTGGCCGCATTATGATCCCCCGCCGGCCACGGCAGCGCCGTGGCGGTTGCGGTTGCTGTTGCTGCTGTGGCGTTTGCCGCGGCGGCCGCCACCCTCGCATGCCGCCCCCGGATGCGTCCCTTCTGCGGGGTACGTGGCGGAGGCTGTGGGACAGCCACGCCAGTCGGGGGGCAAAGGTGCTTGTGTACCGGCTGCAACATGCTTACCTGCCTTGCGGGCTGTACAGGGCGGGCAAGGGCATTCGGCCACGGGTGACCACGGGGTGCGGGGGGTTGGGGGCGCACTGTCCTCACCCCGCCTGCGGGCCACCTGGCCCGCGGGCGTGGGCCAGCCTGACGCACATCTTCCTGGAGTGTCCAGATTATGCGCAGGCGAGGACGTGGCTGCAGCAGCTGTGGGCCTGCGTTGCGCCCCAGGCAGCGGACCAGGCTGCTTTCAGGCAGCAGGGGGGCAGCGCGTCTGCCCCTGTTCAACCTTGTAAGGATGATTCCTCAAAAAAAAAAGCGGCGCCGCCAGTGACGGACGCGGGCTTCATGCTGGGGGACCGCATGGGTATGTGGGCCTCAGGCCCGCGGGGGGCGGGCGCGCTGCTGTGGAGCACTTTGCGGGCCACCTTCTTGTACACCGTCTGGTGTGCGTACTGGTCCCGCGAGCCTGCTAAGCAGACGTCGGAGCATGTGGTTCGGGAGGTGGTCAGCGAGCTGCGCAGGGTGATGCGGCTGCGTTTCACTGCCGCCACGCTAACCCCTGAAACCCTGTCGGCTCTGCCCACACAGCTTCTCACCGCACAGCTCAAGGCGGCTAAGCTGGAGCACTTTGTTGCCATCTGGTCGGTGGGTGGCGCGCTTTGTGAAGTGGAGGAGGTTCAGGGTGGGTCACCGAAGTTGAACTTGCGGCTGACGCTTGCATCACCTGTGCAGGCCCCCTAGATTTCCTTTTGGGCGGCGTTTTTTTTTTTTGAGGAATCATCCTTACAAGGTTGACCAGGGACAGACACGCTGCCCCCCTGCTGCCTGAAAACAGCCTGGTCCCCGAGACCAGAACCCTGACAGGGCAAGAAGAGAAGAAAAGAGAAGAAAAACAGAAAACAAACACCCCGAAAACCGCCACCAACCACCCCCATCCATCCCACCCCACCCCACCCCGACCCGGCAGACAGAGCAGGAGGCTGGCCCCCCCGCCCCCCGGGAGGGGTTGCACAAAAACACTGCCAGACCTAACCCAAGCACCAACCTACACCACAGCCTAACCGCAAGAACCACCACCACCGTGCGCCAGAAAAAGAAACACCAGCGCTACGCACTCGCCCCGCCCAAACCCACCCCACCCCCACAAGTCGGTTGCTTAAGCAACACCCCAGGAGAACCGGCAGAGGAGACACAAGCAGAAAACTAAACGGGCCAGATGCGGCGCTGACTAAGCGGGCTCCAGCCCGCTGCAAGACGCGCTGTGCAGGAAAGCCCACAGCCGCCCAGGCGCTGCGATGCCAGCCAGAGCTAAAACACATGGGCGCCAGATAAGCTGATGCCGATA
>NC_057007.1:987047-990813 GCF_000002595.2 Chlamydomonas reinhardtii
ATGTCGGGGGGCGCGGCTACTCCTACGGCTGCCTACCACCCCACCTGAATGCCCGCTACAACTGCTCCTCCGCAGCCTACGCCGATGACCTGGCAGTGCTTACAAACACCTTAAGCGACCTCCGAATCCAATGCGACAAAATACACCGGTACTCTGAGTGGGCAGGCCTCCAGGTTAACCACGCAAAGTGCAGAGTCACTGGTATCCTGCACCGCAGAGCCATGCAAGACAAGGGTCTGAACGGGCCCACATGCAACCGTACACTAAGATCAATGCTGGAAAACAAAATCCACATTGGCACCACAAGTATACCCTACCTTCCAGCGACGGAACCGTTCAAGTACCTCGGTGTGCAAGTCACAATGACCCTAAACTGGGGGCCCCAATTTGCGTACCTATGCAAAATTATCACGGACAAAAGCCTAAGCCTCCAAACATGTCAAGCCTCACCAGAGCAATGCCTGCGCATCATCAAATCGTGCATTCAATCCGTTGCTGCATATAGTTTCGCCGTCATGCCCTACACGGAAAATGACATACGCACACTTGACAATATGATCGCACGACTGGCCAGAACATGCTATCGCCTCAGCCGCGGGTTCCCCACGCGAGCCGTCCTAACGCCAGCAGAAATGTCGGGCCTAGGAGTCGGCTCCCTGCTCCCAATCTATGTGCAGAAAGCAACACGGGCCCTAACATTGGCCCTGAATGACCCAGGCCGCCTGGGAATGGTCACAAATGCCCTGCTTGAACTACAGACCAGAATAGCCGGCACTACAGACATGCACAAACTCCGCCATGAAAGCCACTACTATACGACACTGAAACAACTCAGCATCATGCGCGCCTATAACCTCACCATATGGGACCACGGGGCCCCATACAAAGGGCCACCCAACACACTGCTCACCGCAATCAGCCGCAGCTCACACCCTATCTCACACCACTTGGTCCTTACCTTGACACAAGCCGGCCTTGATTTGCGAAACCTTGTAGGTAAAGAGCGTACACCCGAGGGGCGCGCATGCCTCATTCCTTCTGACGTCCTCTTCCAACACCTGCCACGCAACCAATGCCAGCATAAGCACCGAGTGGCCCTAAACCGCCTTAGCCTATGCCTGAGCGCGGAATGCGATGGTGCCCGTGAGGCACCTTTCAACCAGGCTGAAAACTACAAATGTCACTTACCCCTTCCGCAGCGATACAGAGCCCTCCCCAACACGCCAGCCTTTGCCGCCCTCCTACCCCGCAATACCACCCCGGGCGAGCTAACAACCCAATCTACGATGGACGCCCACCTCCAACACATGACTGCATTACACCCCAATACCGAGGCTCAAACACCCCAACACCCAAATGGCCTAGGCCCCCGCCAGCGCCAAACCACGTTAGCCCACATGCTGAGAACAACAGGTGCCCCACCCACAGCACCAACCCAGTCGCCAACGGCAACTCTAACCCAAACTCCGACAGGCACACTGCCTACCCCGCCACTAGCACAACCCATGCCACCGCCACTAACACAGCCCACGCCCCCACTAACAACACCAGCGGGCCCGGACGCCCCCAACACCCAGACACCACCCACAGTAGCGCCCCTCACAACGGCCCACCAGCAGCCAAAAAGTAAGAAACAACGACCCAACGCCATCAAGCGCCTACAGCAAAAGATTGATGCTGACCCCCGGCACGACCCACTGCCACCTACCGATATGCGCAGCCACACAGAGAAATCTGGCTTTATACTAAACAACGACCCCGATGAAAATGACTCCGGTCCCCCGAACTTTGTCATGTGGGCACCACACTACTTTGCCAATGTACAAAAAGACATGCAAGGAACCAACCGCATGCCTCGACTTGGAATTCCCCGCCACCACAGCAAGTTCCCGCAAAACCGCACTCGCCCCAACCCGACCCGTACAATCCCAGCCCACCTCGCAGTCCCGTACTTCCTGGGTAGTCAGGTGGACGACACCAATCCGCTAAACCCCGTCACAGCTTACATATCCGCAAACCCGCCAACAACACCTCCCACCTGTGCTTATGACTCCCGACCGAGATGGGCAGACACTGGGGATTTCATGATTGCACCTGAGCCTCCAAACTGGCCGAACATCACTGGTGCCACACCGGGGGACAGCCACGACCCCCGCCAGGCTGACCACGACCCACAAGGACAAATGCGTACAGAATATATGCAGGAGCGTGAACGCCTTCGTGCACACTTGGATGACCACCCACCCCAACCAAGACCCTTCAAGCGTTGGATGGGAATCCGACTCCAGCTCCTGACAGGCAAACTACCCTGGCCGACGCAGGCATACCACGTTGCCCAAGCGGCGAAGCAACTAGTGTACTCCCTGTACCACGACATTGAGGAAATCTCGCACATTCAAGCTGGGCCCATCACTAAAGCCGTCACTGCCCCAGAGAAGGGTGACAGTCTCCACACCGAGCGCTACTATGAGGTAGCCTGGAAGGACACAACCATCGTTAAAGGAGCGGCTGAGGCCTACACCCGCATGAAGTATACTGGGACTGCTGCCGCACACATGGGATACGGGCAAGCGTGCTGCAAACATTTCCTGCGCATGAAATGGGACCCCACCAGCGAACCCGTAGACAAATGCCCCACCCTCCAAGGGTGGACCCCTGCCATCTCCGAACACTTGCGGAAACTTGCAGAACCCCCTACACCCATGCCACAACCCAAGCCCAAAGACGCCCGTCTTACACCTGCCCAACAGCAAGGGCGATGGACGCAAGCCGACGTGGCCGCGTCCCACGTCCGACGTACCACCAAACAGAACACGCGCATTGACACCAACCCGTGCAATCCCTACCTCGACGTCCACCCCACCGGAAGGTATACAATCCAAATCCCAGACACATACACTGATGAACACACCCTCGCCCACGTCTACAGCCCTACCGGACGCCACATAGCATCCGTTACGCTAGGCACCTTGCTGACTCTTAAAGCTCGATATGAACACGCCCTATCTACCCACCATGACGCAACCAGCCCGCACCGATCTCAAGGGGGCTTCCCGGAAGACTTGGCTAAACTGCTACTTCGCGCACGGGTAGACAGCAAAGGCAAGACATGCAAGTCGGCCCCCGCACGTGAGCGCTCTCTCCCCGAGTCCCTGAAGCTGGCGCTGTATAACTGCCTTGCCTCGACACACTCAGACCCTGACCGCCCAGTGGGGCTGGTGGAACGCTTTGCCTCTCCACTCAACTGCTCGGGCCGGGCCACTAAATATTACAGCCAACACGCAGCTGACTCCCTCTTCGGGGCCTCACATGATGCATACACGGCCCCGTTTGATGGCCTCTCCCTCGCCCACCCTGACCCTGACCCAGACGCCTGCACAAAGGCACTGGCGTGGGCAACAGCATCGATCGAACACCTAGAACACCAGGCCACCCCCGCCATTACCTTCATGATTATCCCACAAGGCAAAGGCGCCGCCAGCCGGTGCCTTGCGAGTCCACATGTCACCATCCTGGCCCTGATCCCACCTGGCGTATCCGCATCTAGCATGTTAGATGGCCTCGGGGCGGCCGACGAGGCTGCCAGCAGCAAGCAGGGCTTGCAGCTACTCCTCATTGCGAACACCACAGGGGTACAAGCACTCAACTCCAACAACAACCTGACACGTCTCCAAACCTCCCTGGCCGAACTTGGAGCGGTGCCGCCACCGACCTCGCAACCCCCAGGGCGCCGACGACAACCACTGGAGTGGCCCGCGCGCGTAAC
>NC_057007.1:1022846-1038852 GCF_000002595.2 Chlamydomonas reinhardtii
ACATGCACACACACACACACACACACACACACACACACACACACACACACACACACACACACACACACACACACACACGCACACACACACACACAAGCCCACACATACACACACACACACACACATGCTGCTGATGGCCTTGTTGCTTGTCGCCCCAGACTCCCAACTCCCAGCGTCGCCCCTGACACCCAACTCAGCCCCCGACTCGGACGACCGCGTGTGCAAGGACACGCCTGGGAGTGGAATGCGTCTTTGATGTCTACTATCAATAGCTACTCGGCAGTGCGTGAGGTGTGTGCATCAGGGGATAAAGAATTCGAGGTGTACGCGACGAACGGAAAACCCACTGGAACCGGTGGGTTTTTTTTCGTTTCGCACACAAGCCGTATTTCTCAATTCTTATTGTACGTACCACTTTATAGAGCCAAACTCTATTCGTTTGTCATCAACAATGCATCCAACGCCGTTCCAGAAGGGCCTGCCGCTGCCGCTGCCGCCCCTCCTGCACCTGTGGTCGTTCATGTTCACCACGTTGCCCTTGCTATCGGCAAACTCAATGGAGCCACCGCCAGACGTGTGGAAGCTGTCTCTGCCAGCATAGTAGTAGGACTCGGACATGGCTCTGCCCTGTGCAAGGATCTTGTCGCTTTGGTAATAACACACAACTAATCAATACAGTACATAAACTGAGCATGCTGGTGCTGTTGAACCGGCTTTTCACTGGTGTGCATGGTGTCCGGTAAGATTTGGCAAATCGCGGCCTGCAAATGTCCGGTAAGGGGCGCCGGGGACTATTGTCCGGTAGATTTCAGGCATTGTCCGGTAGGGTACGGCACTTGTCCGGTAAGTCTGGTCACATGTCCGGTAGGTTTTGGATTGTCCGGTAACTTTGTTTTCCCAGAGTGGTGGTGGCACCCACCAGAAGGACTGGGTAGGTAGGCAGGCTGGGGCCCTGAGGCTGCGTCGTCAGGTCCTGCACGCCGTGCGCCAGGCTATGCGTGGACAGGGCAAGGTGGAGCTGCAGCCCGGGGCTGAAGAACGGGCTGGCAGTGCTGCCCGCACCTGCAGGGGTGCGGTCCGCTGCCAAGTCTGGCAGTGGGCGGCGATGCCCAAACGCAGGCCCCCCACACGGCACGGCATGTGCTGCTGTGGCCGCGCCGTGTGCGGGTGTGCTGTATGGCTGGTGTTGGCCCCTGGTGTCTTGGCTGCGCTGAGACACCAGGCGGAACCGACCAGGATCACCCAGCAACTGCATAGCTGCCCAAGATCAGCACTCACAGGGCATCGCAGCAGGGCGGGCGCCCGGCATCCAGGCACCAGGCAACAAGGGCACGAAGACAAGCCACACCCCAAAAAAACAGCCAAGTGCTGCAGGGCTCCCCCGACCGCCACACCCAAAGCACCCTGCTGCACGCGCGGATGCAAATGACCAACCACAAAGGTTGATACGCCGCCTGCTCCAAGCTGGTGAAGTGTGGTGCTCGCCGAGATGTTAAAATGCCGACAAGCGAAATGTCGCCAACTCCACGGCGACGCTCCTGAACCGCCAGAATCCTATTCCATAGCAGTGTCGAGTTCCAAAGCACAAGCCGGCATAAGCTGAAGGGCGCTGGAGAGGGAGTGTCGCGCTACAGCTGCAAAGTGGACTGACGAAAAACGAGCACGCCCACAAAAGCAAACTGCATCACAGTGGTTTGTAGGCCTTAAGAAGCCTAAATCAAAAGGAAGCAAGTCAAACAGCGCGAGAGAAATGACGTCGACTGTTTCAAAGCTGTGCAGAAGGAAAGGAGGAAGCAAGAATAGCAAGAGAAGAGAGTAAAGTAGCAAGAAGAGAGCAAAAAAAAAAAAGTGGGGAGAAGGGTTTCTTCGCGGTTTCGAGGTGTTTGCTTTCTGTTTTCTTCTCTTTTCTTCTCTTCTTGCCCTGTCAGGGTTCTGGTCTTGGGGACCAGGCTGTCTCCAGGCAGCAGGGGGGCAGCGCGTCTGCCCCTGTTCAACCTTGTAAGGATGATTCCTCAAAAAAAAAAAGCCTGGTGTCGCACGGGAACCCACTCCTGCTGCCAAAGCAGGAAACAGCCTGTCTGACGTTCAAGGATGGGGGTGTCAACCACGTCGACCTGCCTGCGTTCCTGTCTGCCCTGCAAGCTAAGACCTTCGCCCTCCTTGCCCAGCCAGGCCGGCAACCCTGGAAGATGCTCACCCGGGCGCTGCTTACTCATGTGCGCCCGGACTCCGCCACCACGTGGGCGTGGGTGTACAGCGACGCGCCGGCGCCAGCGGGGCTGCCTGCCCGGCTGGCGGCCGCGGTCGGCCACGTGCGGAGCGCGGGCGTGGAACAGCACCCACCGCAGCCAGCCACTCAGCCGCCAGCGGCGCCGCCGCAGTGGCGGGTTAGCCTGGACCAGCTGTGGGTGGCTAACGCTGCGGGGGCTGTGTCCTACGTCCACTACACGGGGCGGCTCTTGGAGCCTGGGCCTGGCGTGCTGCCCCCGGCGGTGGATGGGGCGTGGCAGCCTGCCTGTGTGCTGCAGCATCGCAAGCCGTGGCACCTGTGGACCTTTGAAGAGCGGGCGGCGTACGATGCAGCATCACCAGGGGACCGGGCGGGGGCGTGGCCTCGGGCGCCGTACTTCCTGGCGCCGGAGGCTGGGGTGGTGGTGCACCCGGAGCACTGCCGGATTGCGGGTGTCAGCTTGGCGGACTACACGGTGCGGGACGTGCGGTGGGCCATCACCGCGGCCAACCCGGCCGCACCTTCGGCTCCGGCCCGCCCCGCAGCCATGCCGTGCCCGGTGCCAGCTCAGCAGGCGGGGGGTTCGGGGACCCAGCCGGCGGCACAGTCGCGGCTGGCGGAGCGGGAGGCGGAGTGGCAGCGTGCAGCGGCGCAGCTGACCACCACGGCGGCGCAGCATTTCCACAATAACCCGGTGGCTCTGGACCCCTGGCTTCACCGCACCTCTGCGGCAGCCGGGCTGCAGAACACGCCGGCGAGAGAACTGCAGTCGTATGCGTCCCTGTCCCAGCAGTCGGGTGAGGGGCCGCGGCGGTCCGCGCGGCTGCAGGAGCAGGCGGCGGGAGGGGCGGGACCTAGCACTGGGCCTGCCACGGCGGTGGCGGCAGCAGCGGCGGCGGTGGAGGGCGACCTTCGCATGCCGCCCCCGGATGCGTCCCTTCTGCGGGGTACGTGGCGGAGGCTGTGGGACAGCCACGCTAGTCGGGGGGCAAAGGTGCTGGTGTACCGGCTGCAACATGCTTACCTGCCTTGCGGGCTGTACAGGGCGGGCAAGGGCATTCGGCCACGGGTGACCACGGGGTGCGGGGGGTTGGGGGCGCACTGTCCTCACCCCGCCTGCGGGCCACCTGGCCCGCGGGCGTGGGCCAGCCTGACGCACATCTTCCTGGAGTGTCCAGCTTATGCGCAGGCGAGGACGTGGCTGCAGCAGCTGTGGGCCTGCGTTGCGCCCCAGGCAGCGGCGCCGCCAGTGACGGATGCGGGCTTCATGCTGGGGGACCGCGGATTAGACCTCCACAGAACGTTACATGTTTAAGATTATACGATATCTCGCTGCGAACACGCGCGGATACCAGCTTGGAAGCACTCTGTTGAGAGCTGTCGGGAAAATCGGAGCTTTGAGCCCCAAAATGGCCCTCCTACGGGTCCTTATCATGTTAATGATAAGCCTCACAAACAAGTTCCCGCTGGAAAGCCCCCGGTCGTCGACTGGACCCATCCACCCTCCTGGAGTCTCTCGGGCTCTCGTAGACCTATGGTCTCGATCTCGTGAGCTGTCTCAGACAACAGGAATCGGTGGAGGGGACCCATCGGCCGAGCTCCAGCGGAACTGGCAAGAAATGGCGCCATTATCCTCAATTTCTCCCCCGGAAGCCCCTCACGACTCCCAAGACTGCCTGCCAGCGATTGCGAGATATCAGTACATCAAACGTGATAACCAGTCTACAGCAGTGCACTCACATGAGACAGAACGCCCTCTGAACAAGCTTCCGACAATATGGCAGCAACACTCAAGAAAGCCTGATATACACTACCAAAACCACTCGGATAAACAACAAAACAAGAAAGAAACCTGCACCGCCCAAGCCTTCCCCAGCGACCTGCCCTCCCAGACACAAACAAACTACATGGAACACTCATTAGATACGCCCAGACAAGAAGAATACCAATTTGGTAGAACAAACCGAACAAAGGTTAAATACCGACACGCGACTGACCCCCTCATAGGGCCCCTCGATAATCAATCGAAAGAAGGAGCACTCACACTACATTACAATAGGATATGGCACCCTCCAAAACTCGTTGAGAGCCAATGCAAATCTACACTACACCTGGGACGAAGCAATATACAAACAAGAATGACACCCGCAAGCTTTGTTAGTGCCTCACTTAACAATACTGGCTGCTATGGCCAAAGCCTATGCCTGCGGTCCCTACACCCGGCGTCCGCCCAGCGGATCGCCAGCACAAGCCAACACTGCGAACCATTTAGCGCCTACAAGACCTCAAACACCTCACAGCGCCTATCCGCGCTTCCAATGCAATCAGTAGGGGCGCATGGCATCACGCAAGCGAGCTGCGCCGCGAAGCCCGACACGCCGGGCAAGCAGCACCCCCGGCGTGTCGCCTTCGACGTGCTGCAGCTCGAGGCATGGTACAGGCTGGCCAGTGCGCGCGCGCCCTGCATCACCACAAAGGCTGGGCCCGCCGTGACAATGGACACCGATGACGAGGAGAGAGCCGGTGAGACGGGGCAATCAACACTCCCTACTCAGCCCCAACGCAGCAACCACTCACCTGTGTACCCTGATGCCGACAAAGCAAATCTGTGCCCCACCTGTCTGCAACCACAACCTGTACCTAATCCTGCCCAAATTGTACCACACCGGTCACCATGCAGCCTAAATCTACCTAGCGACACCTGCGACGCCATACGCACGGGACCTGGACCCCTCCGGCTGGGCTCACCCAAAGGAGGACTGCACCCTCGCGTGGATGGCGCTGGGAAGCTGGGCCAGCAAAACACCGGTACGACGCCAAGGGCCTGGGAAGCTATGAACAGCATATTGCGGGAAAACGCCACTACGCCCTGCTGTGAGCTAGATAACAACCAAAGGACGAAAGGGTGTGCTCATAGTAAGGAAGGAGATGATATAGCCGATGGATGGACAGCTTTATGGGTCTACAACGCCGTGACATTTGAAAGGCAGAGAGATGTGACGCAACCGGAACTTAGCGTGTTGAGAAGTAGTAAGACGAACAAGACAGTCAACCTGCGGCCTGCGACATACAATGGCTACCCTGCGATTGAAAATCGAGTTGGTCAGATAGTCGTGAACCACGCTGGAAACTGCAAGACGATGTTGCGCCCGAGTTCAGAGGCGGCTCTAGATGTAGATGTTCGAATAAGTGACACACATGAAGAGAGAGACACCTGGACGCAAACCACACAAGAGCCAAAAAAGCGTCAAAACCACACGCCCAATTGTAATACGGTGCGTATGGAGACAGGCCCCAATTTCAACGCCCAACTGCAACTGCAACCGCTTAGCAGGAACTCTAAATACCAAGCAGTCCAGCCTACCAACATCAGCACCACACGACTTTTTAAGCAACTGCTCTGTCACAATGAAAGCGGCAACAAGTGGCAACAAACTTGGTGTTCGATCATGGGCCCATACCCTATACACACTCTCCGCATGCACCCAACGGCAGATCCCCTGATAACAACTCTGATCCTTATCACCACACACGCTGTCAGCGCCACATGCTGGGCTACAGTGGGAGGCTTCCACATCCTTCTGGCCCTTGTCCGTATCACCCTGGCAACCACCGGCAGAGGGGTGCCCCTCATCCTGACCCACCTCAGCAGCATCATAGCCCGCCTCCTGAACTACAGCTGGCATACTGCAGCCTGGGCCTCCCTCTGGATCCCAAGCTGCTCTCTGGCGCTCTACGGAGGAATGCAAATTACTAGCAGGGTCCTCGCAGCCATGACAAAACGGACAGTGCCCCACCTGCTAACAATGACCTTTACATGTCTTGCAGCATTTATGCTACTCCAGCCGCTAATACTCATGATATGCACGCACGAACACACCACCACCACCTTCAACCTACTCCTCGTAGGCCACCTCACATACACTACCATACACATGACGCGCGGTCTGATTCTCGCTGTCCCCGGGTTCCCACTATACATCACATGCTGCGCCCTAGCCAAGAGGCCCGTTACCTTCACGCGAAACCTACTAACCATACTCCTGCTTATTGCCAGTATCAAACACACAGCTGAAATACCACTCCTAACACCGGCCATCACATGCGCAGCTACACACCTACTCACGCCCATTACGCATGCCCCCTTTACGGACACGCGCCTAACCCACCTCATATCCATGTTCGCCCAAACACACACGGCCCCCCACCTGGAAACCTACGCCACACAAGCAAAGATTTCAATATATAAAAACCTGCTTGATGATGCCGTGCATTCAACGTGCCCTACACCAACCCCATCACACTACCAGACTCCAGCTACCTGGCCTCTGACTTTGTTACAAAACACATGGAGCCCCGTGCCTGTGCCCCTACAGCTCCGAGGGGGTGATCAGCAGCAGGTGGAAACCCGCACCACACCCATTACCACCGCACCCCCTGAACCTGGACACACACCAGAACGCCTCCAGTGGCCCAGACAAATACAACCCACGTTCTTCAGGGAACAGCAGCACCTCAACTTTTGCACTGTGCATGCCATCAACAACATGCTTGGCACACCGTGGCTGCAATACTCAGCCGTGCTCGCCTTCTGCCAAGTCACACACGCTGCGCTTGCAGACTCACCAACGCTTCACACCCTCTGGGCCCACCACTTTCGCCACAACGGGCTTTTCCACGAATCTGCCATCAACCACTACCTCCGACATCGCCCGGCACCTCTAGACGACGCAGGGACACGACTACTCCTACGTGTAGTGTCTAGGACACTAGCGCCAGGACAATCACAAGAAACCATTATGGGGCTACTCCCTGATTGCTCCCGAGGCCTAGGCTTCATGGTGCATGACGGAGGCCATGCCTACGCCGTACGCAAAGAAAACGATACCTGGTACCTAGTCGACTCCTTAGTAAGAGTGGGCCGGAAACCCATGACACCAGACCTCTGGTCCGAAATTAAAGGAGATATATTCTGCCTGCACCCGCACCATCCTAACACAACCTGCGACCCGGCAACGTACCCCACTGTCCAGGGCCTCCCCATGCCACCACCGCCACCTCCGCCCCCCACACGCCCCAGGGTTCGCAAAGGACCCATCCAACAAACCTTGAGTGCCATGGCCAGGCGACCCACCAACCCTACAGCCCCCAACCCTCAGCAGCAAGAACCCAACGAGGAGGCCACTGCCGCAGCGCCACTGGAAGTTAGAGCCCAGCCGCCCCCACCACGCGCACACACCCAACCCACCATTCCGACCCTTCTCATGCGCAACCCCAACCCCAGTCAGAACCACGGCCCCCAGCCCGACGCCAACACAGTCCCACACCCGGCAGCCACGCTGCCGCAGGCACACCACCGTGAGGATGAACGCCCTGCCACCCCCCATAGCGCCGCCCGCCCCACACAACGGCAGCGCCACAACGAGCACCTTGCAGAGGGCAGCCCTCGCAGCCCTACGAGAGTGCACGTACAGGCACGAGCACCCCCTCATAATAATGGGAACGCACAGCAGACTCCCACCTCCCCGCAAGCCAACCACCCGCCCGCCGCAGCCCCCGACCCCCGCCAGCCCACCCAAACATGGGTGCAAGTCCTCACAGCCAATGTCACCACAGCTGGCACCACTGCACTACGCGCGCTAACCCGCCTATCGCCATCCCCCCGCAGAAGACCAGAAACCCCTACAAGCACAGCCCGGCCACAACAACGCCACCGCCCGGACCCACCAGATAGCCCCACCACCCACATCAGGGCTGCCCCACAAGCCGCACCGCCGACACTCCCCACCGGACACCCCCCGGACGGCCAACCCCCCAACACCCCACCCGAGCCCACATGGCTCCACATCGCCACCCACAACGTGCGAGGACTCGGCACCAATCTGCTCTCAACCTTATGCCACCTGCGGGAATGGAACGCAGACATTGTGATCTTCACTGAGACCAAACTTGGCCCCCGCACCCGCTGGCTCAAAGACACCCTCCGCCAAGAAACACTAGCATACCGCACCTTTACATCCACGAAGCCAGGTACAGAGCACTACAAGCGCCGCTCTGCGGGGGTGGCCATGGCCATCTCAAAGAAATACCACTCAGGCGGCGGTATCGACACGCCCAACACTCCATCCAACCTCCAGGGACACCTTTTGCACTGCACCATCCGCACGCCGCACAGCACCCCCCTACACGTACTTGGTGTTTATGCCCCAGAAGACATGCCAACGCGCCACCGCATCTACCAATACTGCGAGACCACTCTTAAGAATGCCTCTGCTGCTGGGGAATACGTCATTATTGGTGGCGATTTCAACGCAGTACTCAAACAGGAAGACCGGCAGGGACCCACGGACGATGCGGACAGACTGCATGCCCGCTTCGTCTCCAGCAACAGACTGCAGCGACTCCCTGAACCCGGGGGAGGCACCAGCATGTCCTACTACCAGACTCGAAACGGCACAACCCTCCCCACCAGCCGCATAGACGACATCCTCTTCTGCCAAAATGCGAGCGCAGCTTTCGCTGACCCCACCAGTCCAACTCCAGCGCTAACCTCTGTTGAAGCGTGTGGAGGCCTGTTCGACCACTACTCCGTACACTCACGTGTACCAACCTTCCCTCTCCGACTCTGGCCCTCACGCATGGCCACTCTGACGGAGACCACCCCCCCTGACAACCCAGGCCTTTGGCGTAACGTTGTCCTGCCAGTCCCCAAATCCACCATAGAAGCAGCACGGACAAAAATAGAACACAACCTTGCGACACCCATCGCCGCCCTGACCAATGCACTGCATCCAGCCACCACGGCAATCCAGTCCCACCTGGCCCAACATGCAATGGGAGCCACCACAGCCGTAGAATTGCAGGACGCCCTACAACAAGACCCAGCAGTTCAGGCACCCAACCTGGATGCTCTAGCCGCCCAACTGCATGACATACTGACAGACGGACTGAGCATCCTTGTAGATATGTGCCCGAAGAAACCCCCAGTACGTGGGGCGTTCATCCCGCGCCGACTCAGCAGGAAACTACGAAAGGCCCATGATGAAATTAAACAACTACGCACACAATGCGACCAACTTAACAACACAACCCCCAACACACACCCCGCAGCCCCCCAACCAGAAACGGGCCCTACCCAACCAGAGGCTGGGACAGCAACAGCCACCCCTTCCCCCCCTCAGCCCGCCGAGAATGGGGAAACCCACCCAGCAACAGCTGTCACGCCGCAACCCGCCCGCAGCCCACGACCGCCCCCAGGCACCCGTGCTATAGCGGAGTTAATCGATAAGATTAAAACCGCGGGACAATCACTACGCAAACTTCTCAAGAAACAAACACAAGATGATATCAAAAAAGCCAGAGCCCGTTTCCAACACAAACTTGCCACACGAGCCAAACAAGCCCATAAGGACATCTTCACCACAAACGAGCAAACACGAGGTATCCCTGCACTCCTACACCCACACACCAAAGCACACTGCACCGACAAATCCTCAATACTAGACGCCATCCATACCTACTTCCAGGGCCAGGGAGCCACCATCACTGGACCTCGAACGGGAAAATATAAGCCTGAAGATAGACTGCCCAACAATACCTACCCATTCGACCCTAAATACAAGAACAGTGCCCCTGACACCTTTACCCTACACAGCGCAACCACACCACCAACGCACGCGCTGCTCCCCAGCATTGCCGACAGCACCAACTTCGACTCGTGCATTGACCACCTGAGCCGCAACAAGTCCCCAGGACCAGATGGCATACCCAATGAGTTGCTTCGCGCCTTACCGCAAACCTTGCGTACCACTCTGCATAACCTCCTTACCCTGATGTGGGTGAGGGCACACACACCAGCCTCGTGGACGGCCAGTGAAACAGTCCTGCTTCCCAAACCAGGAGACCCGCTCCTCCTAAAAAATTACCGGCCCATTGCACTTGCCAATACTACATATAAACTCTGGACAAGCCTTATAACCGTAGCCATATCTGACATCTCACACGACCTAGACTTATTCAGCGAGACACAAGAAGGGTTTCTGCGGTACCGCAACACGGAACGACAAACTCTAAACCTAGTGCACGCACTAGAAGATGCAGGCCTGACCAAACAAGACATATATGTGATGTATGCCGACTTCTCAAGCGCCTTCAACACAATCTCACACGACAGGCTTCTGGAAATTATGTGGGACCTAGGCATGCCACACGACCTAATTCGTGTGGTCCAAAACCTCTACTCCAATGCGCGCACCTACATACGCTCTGAACATGGCCTGACTGCCCCTATCTACATTGAACGTGGCACCGTACAAGGAGACACACTCTCACCCGTCCTATTCCTGGTGTTCATAGAACCACTCATCCGCTGGCTGCATGTCGGGGGGCGCGGCTACTCCTACGGCTGCCTACCACCCCACCTGAATGCCCGCTACAACTGCTCCTCCGCAGCCTACGCCGATGACCTGGCAGTGCTTACAAACACCTTAAGCGACCTCCGAATCCAATGCGACAAAATACACCGGTACTCTGAGTGGGCAGGCCTCCAGGTTAACCACGCAAAGTGCAGAGTCACTGGTATCCTGCACCGCAGAGCCATGCAAGACAAGGGTCTGAACGGGCCCACATGCAACCGTACACTAAGATCAATGCTGGAAAACAAAATCCACATTGGCACCACAAGTATACCCTACCTTCCAGCGACGGAACCGTTCAAGTACCTCGGTGTGCAAGTCACAATGACCCTAAACTGGGGGCCCCAATTTGCGTACCTATGCAAAAATATCACGGACAAAAGCCTAAGCCTCCAAACATGTCAAGCCTCACCAGAGCAATGCCTGCGCATCATCAAATCGTGCATTCAATCCGTTGCTGCATATAGTTTCGCCGTCATGCCCTACACGGACAAGGGGTGTCAGCTTTGTACAGCTGGAAAATGGGCTGAGCCCCCGTACGCTTGGGAGCTAATAAGCATGTAACGCCCCGTCAGAGCCTCCATGCCGCTACGATGCGCCTGCGCGTCGGCTAGGGACACTCGGGTTGGGGCCGTGCGGGATTTCCCGCGCCACATGCGTGCCTTGTCACGTTCCCAAACACCCCAAGCATTTCTTTCGCCTCCTGCCATACTCAACACCTCCCCGGCGCCCCACGCTCAAAGGGCTAGGCGCGGGGCGGGGGCGACCTCGAAGCTTCTCGGCATTCTGGCGCGTCGGCAGGCATGGCAGCGCAAGTCGCTCAAAGACTTTCGATATACTTCCCCGCTTTGCTTGCCGCCAACATAGTTTGCCTTATAGACTGCATATCGGCGGGCACCGGATGCTTTCCTCGCGACCTCGCGAAAGTCAATTTCCATGGACGCGCCAAGGCACTTCTCGCTCCGCCCGAATTTTCCCTGCCACCTATTTACATGCAATAGGCATTAACAAATACTAATACGTAGCAGTCGCGGTTTGTGCCAGTATGCTATGTTTTGCCGACGCACGCAGCCACCAGCCACGGACAGGGGTGTTCCTGGGGGGCTTCGCCCCCCCCCTGGAACGCTTCGCTGGGGGGGCTCAGCCCAAAAATGACATACGCACACTTGACAATATGATCGCACGACTGGCCAGAACATGCTATCGCCTCAGCCGCGGGTTCCCCACGCGAGCCGTCCTAACGCCAGCAGAAATGTCTGGCCTAGGAGTCGGCTCCCTGCTCCCAATCTATGTGCAGAAAGCAACACGGGCCCTGACATTGGCCCTGAATGACCCAGGCCGCCTGGGAATGGTCACACATGCCCTGCTTGAACTACAGACCAGAATAGCCGGCACTACAGACATGCACAAACTCCGCCATGAAAGCCACTACTATACGACACTGAAACAACTCAGCATCATGCGCGCCTATAACCTCACCATATGGGACCACGGGGCCCCAAACAAAGGGCCACCCAACACACTGCTAACCGCAATCAGCCGCAGCCCACACCCTATCTCACACCACTTGGTCCTTACCTTGACACAAGCCGGCCTTGATTTGCGAAACCTTGTAGGTAAAGAGCGTACACCCGAGGGTCGCGCATGCCTCATTCCTTCTGACATCCTCTTCCAACACCTGCCACGCAACCAATGCCAGCATAAGCACCGAGTGGCCCTAAACCGCCTTAGCCTATGCCTGAGCGCGGAATGCGATGGTGCCCGTGAGGCACCTTTCAACCAGGCTGAAAACTACAAATGTCACTTACCCCTTCCGCAGCGATACAGAGCCCTCCCCAACACGCCAGCCTTTGCCGCCCTCCTACCCCGCAATGCCACCCCGGGCGAGCTAACAACCCAATCTACGATGGACGCCCACCTCCAACACATGACTGCATTACACCCCAATACCGAGGCTCAAACACCCCAACACCCAAATGGCCTAGGCCCCCGCCAGCGCCAAACCACGTTAGCCCACATGCTGAGGACAACAGGTGCCCCACCCACAGCACCAACCCAGTCGCCAACGGCAACTCTAACCCAAACTCCGACAGGCACACTGCCTACCCCGCCACTAGCACAACCCATGCCACCGCCACTAACACAGCCCACGCCCCCACTAACAACACCAGCGGGCCCGGACGCCCCCAACACCCAGACACCACCCACAGTAGCGTCCCTCACAACGGCCCACCAGCAGCCAAAAAGTAAGAAACAACGACCCAACGCCATCAAGCGCCTACAGCAAAAGATTGATGCTGACCCCCGGCACGACCCACTGCCACCTACCGATATGCGCAGCCACACAGAGAAATCTGGCTTTATACTAAACAACGACCCCGATGAAAATGACTCCGGTCCCCCGAACTTTGTCATGTGGGCACCACACTACTTTGCCAATGTACAAAAAGACATGCAAGGAACCAACCGCATGCCTCGACTTGGAATTCCCCGCCACCACAGCAAGTTCCCGCAAAACCGCACTCGCCCCAACCCGACCCGTACAATCCCAGCCCACCTCGCAGACCCCTACTTCCTGGGTAGTCAGGTGGACGACACCAATCTGCTAAACCCCGTCACAGCTTACATATCCGCAAACCCGCCAACAACACCTCCCACCTGTGCTTATGACTCCCGACCGAGATGGGCAGACACTGGGGATTTCATGATTGCACCTGAGCCTCCAACCTGGCCGAACATCACTGGTGCCACACCGGGGGACAGCCACGACCCCCGCCAGGCTGACCACGACCCACAAGGACAAATGCGTGCAGAATATATGCAGGAGCGTGGACGCCTCCGTGCACACTTGGATGACCACCCACCCCAACCAAGACCCTTCAAGCGTTGGATGGGAATCCGACTCCAGCTCCTGACAGGCAAAATACCCTGGCCGACGCAGGCATACCACGTTGCCCAAGCAGCGAAGCAACTAGTGTACTCCCTGTATCACGACATTGAGGAAATCTCGCACATTCAAGCTGGGCCCATCACTAAAGCCGTCACTGCCCCAGAGAAGGGTGACAGTCTCCACACCGAGCGCTACTATGAGGTAGCTTGGAAGGACACAACCATCGTTAAAGGAGCGGCTGAGGCCTACACCCGCATGAAGTATACTGGGACTGCTGCCGCACACATGGGATACGGGCAAGCGTGCTGCAAACATTTCCTGCGCATGAAATGGGACCCCACCAGCGAACCCGTAGACAAATGCCCCACCCTCCAAGGGTGGACCCCTGCCATCTCCGAACACTTGCGGAAACTTGCAGAACCCCCTACACCCATGCCACAACCCAAGCCCAAAGACGCCCGTCTTACACCTGCCCAACAGCAAGGGCGATGGACGCAAGCCGACGTGGCCGCGTCCCACGTCCGACGTACCACCAAACAGAACACGCGCATTGACACCAACCCGTGCAATCCCTACCTCGACGTCCACCCCACCGGAAGGTATACAATCCAAATCCCAGACACATACACTGATGAACGCACCCTCGCCCACGTCTACAGCCCTACCGGACGCCACATAGCATCCATTACGCTAGGCACCTTGCTGACTCTTAAAGCTCGGTATGAACACGCCCTATCTACCCACCATGACGCAACCAGCCCGCACCGATCTCAAGGGGGCTTCCCGGAAGACTTGGCTAAACTGCTACTCCGCGCTCGGGTAGACAGCAAAGGCAAGACATGCAAGTCGGCCCCCGCACGTGAGCGCTCTCTCCCCGAGTCCCTGAAGCTGGCGCTGTATAACTGCCTTGCCTCGACACACTCAGACCCTGACCGCCCAGTGGGGCTGGTGGAACGCTTTGCCTCTCCACTCAACTGCTCGGGCCGGGCCACTAAATATTACAGCCAACACGCAGCTGACTCCCTCTTCGGGGCCTCACATGATGCGTACACGGCCCCGTTTGATGGCCTTTCCCTCGCCCACCCTGACCCTGACCCAGACGCCTGCACAAAGGCACTGGCGTGGGCAACAGCATCGATCGAACACCTAGAACACCAGGCCACCCCCGCCATTACCTTCATGATTATCCCACAAGGCAAAGGCGCCGCCAGCCGGTGCCTTGCGAGTCCGCATGTCACCATCCTGGCCCTGATTCCGCCTGGCGTATCCGCCTCTAGCATGTTAGATGGCCTCGGGGCGGCCGACGAGGCTGCCAGCAGCAAGCAGGGCCTGCAGCTACTCCTCATTGCGAACACCACAGGGGTACAAGCACTCAACTCCAACAACAACCTGACACGTCTCCAAACCTCCCTGGCCGAACTTGGAGCGGTGCCGCCACCGACCTCGCAACCCCCAGGGCGCCGACAACCACTGGAGTGGCCCGCGCGCGTAACCCTCCCCCGTGACCGAACAGCCCCACCGGGCCGACCATACAGCCACCGTGCAAAAGCCCGTGCAAAGCAGCTAACTAGACCCCAAGCCCCAGCAGCACGGGGCCTGGACACATGCCCTACGCCCATGCCCACGCTCTCTGCCCTCTACACCACACGAGCTGCCTTCCCCACTCGGAGCAGCTACCTGTACGATGCCGCCACCATTGTTTGGACCGACGGATCTTGCATCAAAGTTGCAGCCGGTGAAGATGGCAACGAAATGAACAAACTCGGTGCTTGCGCGTGGTCCCAACAGACCGAACACATATACGTCGAACCAGGCGGCCTCAACAGCACCAACACAATCCAGAGAGCCGAACTATCAGCCATTCTCGTTGCGTTAGAATACATCCGCCCCCGACTCTGTCTGCTGGGCATGACCCAAGTAACCATAGCCAGTGATTCCCTAGTGTCTCTCTACTTGATCCGCCGAGCCCTTACTGCACCACAACGACTCCTACTATCCAAGCATAAAAACCTGCTGGAAAACATACTCCACGAGCTACAAATGTATGCCGACGCCGGGGTCCCAGTCCAGCTGCTGAAAGTCCGCTCTCACACAGGGCTCCACGGCAACGAGGAAGCTGACAAAGGTGCCGCCAAAGTCGCCGCCAACGACATGGAGGCCATGGGGCAGGCCATACGCTTAGCACCAGACGAACCGTGGTCCAACATCTGGTGGCCCAAACGCAACTCTGACAATTTCTACCTAAGTGACCTAAACCGTGGAGTCCTGAACTCATTGCCCCCCGAAGCACAACAAGGCTTTACCAATAATACACCAGTGCTGGAGCAATGGGCGGAAGCATCTGCCAACATGTGCCCCACCCTCAGCAACCGCACCCTCGCCAGCTCCACCAGGCACCCCTGGCTGGTCAAGCAAATACTCTACGCCCGCTACGGCTACCTCTTCAACGCACAGCTTAAACGGCGCTACCGC
>NC_057007.1:1038952-1080202 GCF_000002595.2 Chlamydomonas reinhardtii
GCGCAACCACACCACCAACGCACGCGCTGCTCCCCAGCATTGCCGACAGCACCAACTTCGACTCGTGCATTGACCACCTGAGCCGCAACAAGTCCCCAGGACCAGATGGCATACCCAATGAGTTGCTTCGCGCCTTACCGCAAACCTTGCGTACCACTCTGCATAACCTCCTTACCCTGATGTGGGTGAGGGCACACACACCAGCCTCGTGGACGGCCAGTGAAACAGTCCTGCTTCCCAAACCAGGAGACCCGCTCCTCCTAAAAAATTACCGGCCCATTGCACTTGCCAATACTACATATAAACTCTGGACAAGCCTTATAACCGTAGCCATATCTGACATCTCACACGACCTAGACTTATTCAGCGAGACACAAGAAGGGTTTCTGCGGTACCGCAACACGGAACGACAAACTCTAAACCTAGTGCACGCACTAGAAGATGCAGGCCTGACCAAACAAGACATATATGTGATGTATGCCGACTTCTCAAGCGCCTTCAACACAATCTCACACGACAGGCTTCTGGAAATTATGTGGGACCTAGGCATGCCACACGACCTAATTCGTGTGGTCCAAAACCTCTACTCCAATGCGCGCACCTACATACGCTCTGAACATGGCCTGACTGCCCCTATCTACATTGAACGTGGCACCGTACAAGGAGACACACTCTCACCCGTCCTATTCCTGGTGTTCATAGAACCACTCATCCGCTGGCTGCATGTCGGGGGGCGCGGCTACTCCTACGGCTGCCTACCACCCCACCTGAATGCCCGCTACAACTGCTCCTCCGCAGCCTACGCCGATGACCTGGCAGTGCTTACAAACACCTTAAGCGACCTCCGAATCCAATGCGACAAAATACACCGGTACTCTGAGTGGGCAGGCCTCCAGGTTAACCACGCAAAGTGCAGAGTCACTGGTATCCTGCACCGCAGAGCCATGCAAGACAAGGGTCTGAACGGGCCCACATGCAACCGTACACTAAGATCAATGCTGGAAAACAAAATCCGCATTGGCACCACAAGTATACCCTACCTTCCAGCGACGGAACCGTTCAAGTACCTCGGTGTGCAAGTCACAATGACCCTAAACTGGGGGCCCCAATTTGCGTACCTATGCAAAAATATCACGGACAAAAGCCTAAGCCTCCAAACGTGTCAAGCCTCACCAGAGCAATGCCTGCGCATCATCAAATCGTGCATTCAATCCGTTGCTGCATATAGTTTCGCCGTCATGCCCTACACGGAAAATGACATACGCACACTTGACAATATGATCGCACGACTGGCCAGAACATGCTATCGCCTCAGCCGCGGGTTCCCCACGCGAGCCGTCCTAACGCCAGCAGAAATGTCGGGCCTAGGAGTCGGCTCCCTGCTCCCAATCTATGTGCAGAAAGCAACACGGGCCCTAACATTGGCCCTGAATGACCCAGGCCGCCTGGGAATGGTCACAAATGCCCTGCTTGAACTACAGACCAGAATAGCCGGCACTACAGACATGCACAAACTCCGCCATGAAAGCCACTACTATACGACACTGAAACAACTCAGCATCATGCGCGCCTATAACCTCACCATATGGGACCACGGGGCCCCATACAAAGGGCCACCCAACACACTGCTCACCGCAATCAGCCGCAGCTCACACCCTATCTCACACCACTTGGTCCTTACCTTGACACAAGCCGGCCTTGATTTGCGAAACCTTGTAGGTAAAGAGCGTACACCCGAGGGGCGCGCATGCCTCATTCCTTCTGACGTCCTCTTCCAACACCTGCCACGCAACCAATGCCAGCATAAGCACCGAGTGGCCCTAAACCGCCTTAGCCTATGCCTGAGCGCGGAATGCGATGGTGCCCGTGAGGCACCTTTCAACCAGGCTGAAAACTACAAATGTCACTTACCCCTTCCGCAGCGATACAGAGCCCTCCCCAACACGCCAGCCTTTGCCGCCCTCCTACCCCGCAATACCACCCCGGGCGAGCTAACAACCCAATCTACGATGGACGCCCACCTCCAACACATGACTGCATTACACCCCAATACCGAGGCTCAAACACCCCAACACCCAAATGGCCTAGGCCCCCGCCAGCGCCAAACCACGTTAGCCCACATGCTGAGAACAACAGGTGCCCCACCCACAGCACCAACCCAGTCGCCAACGGCAACTCTAACCCAAACTCCGACAGGCACACTGCCTACCCCGCCACTAGCACAACCCATGCCACCGCCACTAACACAGCCCACGCCCCCACTAACAACACCAGCGGGCCCGGACGCCCCCAACACCCAGACACCACCCACAGTAGCGCCCCTCACAACGGCCCACCAGCAGCCAAAAAGTAAGAAACAACGACCCAACGCCATCAAGCGCCTACAGCAAAAGATTGATGCTGACCCCCGGCACGACCCACTGCCACCTACCGATATGCGCAGCCACACAGAGAAATCTGGCTTTATACTAAACAACGACCCCGATGAAAATGACTCCGGTCCCCCGAACTTTGTCATGTGGGCACCACACTACTTTGCCAATGTACAAAAAGACATGCAAGGAACCAACCGCATGCCTCGACTTGGAATTCCCCGCCACCACAGCAAGTTCCCGCAAAACCGCACTCGCCCCAACCCGACCCGTACAATCCCAGCCCACCTCGCAGTCCCGTACTTCCTGGGTAGTCAGGTGGACGACACCAATCCGCTAAACCCCGTCACAGCTTACATATCCGCAAACCCGCCAACAACACCTCCCACCTGTGCTTATGACTCCCGACCGAGATGGGCAGACACTGGGGATTTCATGATTGCACCTGAGCCTCCAAACTGGCCGAACATCACTGGTGCCACACCGGGGGACAGCCACGACCCCCGCCAGGCTGACCACGACCCACAAGGACAAATGCGTACAGAAT
The DNA here is from genome assembly GCF_000002595.2 of Chlamydomonas reinhardtii. Lineage (NCBI taxonomy): Eukaryota > Viridiplantae > Chlorophyta > Chlorophyceae > Chlamydomonadales > Chlamydomonadaceae > Chlamydomonas > Chlamydomonas reinhardtii. The sequence goes on from NC_057007.1 coordinate 1,041,872, forward strand.
ATATGCAGGAGCGTGAACGCCTTCGTGCACACTTGGATGACCACCCACCCCAACCAAGACCCTTCAAGCGTTGGATGGGAATCCGACTCCAGCTCCTGACAGGCAAACTACCCTGGCCGACGCAGGCATACCACGTTGCCCAAGCGGCGAAGCAACTAGTGTACTCCCTGTACCACGACATTGAGGAAATCTCGCACATTCAAGCTGGGCCCATCACTAAAGCCGTCACTGCCCCAGAGAAGGGTGACAGTCTCCACACCGAGCGCTACTATGAGGTAGCCTGGAAGGACACAACCATCGTTAAAGGAGCGGCTGAGGCCTACACCCGCATGAAGTATACTGGGACTGCTGCCGCACACATGGGATACGGGCAAGCGTGCTGCAAACATTTCCTGCGCATGAAATGGGACCCCACCAGCGAACCCGTAGACAAATGCCCCACCCTCCAAGGGTGGACCCCTGCCATCTCCGAACACTTGCGGAAACTTGCAGAACCCCCTACACCCATGCCACAACCCAAGCCCAAAGACGCCCGTCTTACACCTGCCCAACAGCAAGGGCGATGGACGCAAGCCGACGTGGCCGCGTCCCACGTCCGACGTACCACCAAACAGAACACGCGCATTGACACCAACCCGTGCAATCCCTACCTCGACGTCCACCCCACCGGAAGGTATACAATCCAAATCCCAGACACATACACTGATGAACACACCCTCGCCCACGTCTACAGCCCTACCGGACGCCACATAGCATCCGTTACGCTAGGCACCTTGCTGACTCTTAAAGCTCGATATGAACACGCCCTATCTACCCACCATGACGCAACCAGCCCGCACCGATCTCAAGGGGGCTTCCCGGAAGACTTGGCTAAACTGCTACTTCGCGCACGGGTAGACAGCAAAGGCAAGACATGCAAGTCGGCCCCCGCACGTGAGCGCTCTCTCCCCGAGTCCCTGAAGCTGGCGCTGTATAACTGCCTTGCCTCGACACACTCAGACCCTGACCGCCCAGTGGGGCTGGTGGAACGCTTTGCCTCTCCACTCAACTGCTCGGGCCGGGCCACTAAATATTACAGCCAACACGCAGCTGACTCCCTCTTCGGGGCCTCACATGATGCATACACGGCCCCGTTTGATGGCCTCTCCCTCGCCCACCCTGACCCTGACCCAGACGCCTGCACAAAGGCACTGGCGTGGGCAACAGCATCGATCGAACACCTAGAACACCAGGCCACCCCCGCCATTACCTTCATGATTATCCCACAAGGCAAAGGCGCCGCCAGCCGGTGCCTTGCGAGTCCACATGTCACCATCCTGGCCCTGATCCCACCTGGCGTATCCGCATCTAGCATGTTAGATGGCCTCGGGGCGGCCGACGAGGCTGCCAGCAGCAAGCAGGGCTTGCAGCTACTCCTCATTGCGAACACCACAGGGGTACAAGCACTCAACTCCAACAACAACCTGACACGTCTCCAAACCTCCCTGGCCGAACTTGGAGCGGTGCCGCCACCGACCTCGCAACCCCCAGGGCGCCGACGACAACCACTGGAGTGGCCCGCGCGCGTAACCCTCCCCCGTGACCGCACAGCCCCACCGGGCCGACCATACAGCCACCGTGCAAAAGCCCGTGCAAAGCAGCTAACTAGACCCCAAGCCCCAGCAGCACGGGGCCTGGACACATGCCCTACGCCCATGCCCACGCTCTCTGCCCTCTACACCACACGAGCTGCCTTCCCCACTCGGAGCAGCTACCTGTACGATGCCGCCACCATTGTTTGGACCGACGGATCTTGCATCAAAGTTGCGGCCGGTGAAGATGGCAACGAAATGAACAAACTCGGTGCTTGCGCGTGGTCCCAACAGACCGAACACATCTACGTCGAACCAGGCGGTCTCAACAGCACCAACACAATCCAGAGAGCCGAACTATCAGCCATTCTCGTTGCGTTAGAATACATCCGCCCCCGACTCTGTCTGATGGGCATGACCCAAGTAACCATAGCCAGTGATTCCCTAGTGTCTCTCTACTTGATCCGCCGAGCCCTTACTGCACCACAACGACTCCTACTATCCAAACATAAAAACCTGCTGGAAAACATACTCCACGAGCTACAAATGTATGCCGACGCCGGGGTCCCAGTCCAGCTGCTGAAAGTCCGCTCTCACACAGGGCTCCACGGCAACGAGGAAGCTGACAAAGGTGCCGCCAAAGTCGCCGCCAACGACATGGAGGCCATGGGGCAGGCCATACGCTTAGCACCAGACGAACCGTGGTCCAACATCTGGTGGCCCAAACGCAACTCTGACAATTTCTACCTAAGTGACCTAAACCGTGGAGTCCTGAACTCATTGCCCCCCGAAGCACAACAAGGCTTTACCAATACTACACCAGTGCTGGAGCAATGGGCGGAAGCATCTGCCAACATGTGCCCCACCCTCAGCAACCGCACCCTCGCCAGCTCCACCAGGCACCCCTGGCTGGTCAAGCAAATACTCTACGCCCGCTACGGCTACCTCTTCAACACACAGCTTAAACGGCGCTACCGCCTGGGAGGGAATGGCAACTGCCCCCTCTGCCACACCCCTGACTCCGGAGGGCACATCCTCGGAGGCTGCACACACCCTAAAATGAAAGGCGCGTACATCAATCGGCACAACTGGGCAGTCCAGCGTGTCGCCAAATGCATCTCCAAAGGGACCTACGGGAACGGGTTCATGGTCATGGACGCGGGCCCCCTAGCCGACCTGCCACACTATGCGTCTGCACAACGCCCCCCCGCCTGGCTGGCTGCGGAGAGGACATCATCACCCCTTATTACAAGGCTCAGACCTGACATTCTGTTCATCCCAAACCTGCCCGCCCATGAAACACATAGAGAAGGGTACCGCCCGCCCCTGAACAAAGCACGGCTGCCCATCTATATCCTTGAAATCGGTTACAGCTCCGACGTTCGCCATTTGGACAAGCGGGAAGAAAAATCTCAACAACACCAAGAACTCAAGCGACTGCTGGAAGCGGCCGGATGGACAGTCCACTACTCCACCAATGAATGCCTTGCGCTCGGAGTGACTGGGGCCATCCCTTGCAACCTCACTAAGCTGCTCACCTCTCAACTTGGGGTGACCCACACAGCCGCACGAGTATGCGGAGAGAGGCTCCACACACACGCTGTGAACAGTGCGGGCAGCATTATCAAAATGCGCCGAGTAACCGAGCAGGAACTCAAACCGAGAGGTGGGTGAGCCACGGCTCCCCCACGCCTCCTCGGAGTGCGTGGTGAGGCGGCAGCGCGAGGGGGATGGGCCTCCTCGCCCTAGCCACCTTACCCCGATAATCCACGCCAGGCCCCATGGGCCGGCGTTTGAATTATTATTATTATTTCCGCTGCAAGACGCGCTGTGCAGGAAGGCCCACAGCCGCCCAGGCGCTGCGACGCCAGCCAGAGCTAAAACACATGGGCGCCAGATAAGCTGATGACGATAATACGCCACGCCAGCGCCTGGAACGAACCGCCGCCCAAAAGGAAACCTAGGGGGCCTGCACAGGTGATGCAAGCGTCAGCCGCAAGTTCAACTTCGGTGACCCACCCTGAACCTCCTCCACTTCACAAAGCGCGCCACCCGCCGTCCAGATGGCAACAAAGTGCTCCAGCTTAGCCGCCTTGAGCTGTGCGGTGAGAAGCTGAGTGGGCAGAGCCGACAGGGTTTCAGGGGTTAGCGTGGCAGCAGTGAAACGCAGCTGCATCACCCTGCGCAGCTCGCTGACCACCTCCCGAACCACATGCTCCGACGTCTGCTTAGCAGGCTCACGGGACCAGTACGCACACCAGACGGCGTACAAGAAGGTGGCCCGCAAAGTGCTCCACAGCAGCGCGCCCGCCCCCCGCGGGCCTGAGGTCCACACACCCATGCGGTCCCCCAGCATGAAGCCCGCGTCCGTCACTGGCGGCGCCGCTGCCTGGGGCGCAACGCAGGCCCACAGCTGCTGCAGCCACGTCCTCGCCTGCGCATAAGCTGGACACTCCAGGAAGATGTGCGTCAGGCTGGCCCACGCCCGCGGGCCAGGTGGCCCGCAGGCGGGGTGAGGACAGTGCGCCCCCAACCCCCCGCACCCCGTGGTCACCCGTGGACGAATACCCTTGCCCGCCCTGTACAGCCCGCAAGGCAGGTAAGCATGTTGCAGCCGGTACACCAGCACCTTTGCCCCCCGACTGGCGTGGCTGTCCCACAGCCTCCGCCACGTACCCCGCAGAAGGGACGCATCCGGGGGCGGCATGCGAGGGTCGCCCTCCACCGCCGCCGCTGCTGCCGCCGCCGCCGTGGCAGGCCCAGTGCTAGGTCCCGCCCCGCCCGCCGCCTGCTCCTGCAGCCGCGCGGAGCGCCGCGGCCCCTCACCCGAGTGCTGGGACGGGGACGCATACGACTGCAGTTCTCTCGCCGGCGTGTTCTGCTGCCCGGCGGCCGCGGAGGTGCGGTGGAGCCAGGGGTCCAGAGCCACCGGGTTATTGTGGAAGTGCTGCGCCGCCGTGGTGGTCAGCTGCGCCGCTGCACGCTGCCACTCCGCCTCCCGCTCCGCCAGCCGCGACTGTGCCGCCGGCTGGGTCCCCGACCCCCCCGCCTGCTGTGCTGGCGCCGGGCACGGCATGGCTGCGGGGCGGGCCGGAGTCGGAGGTGCAGCCGGGTTGGCCGTGGTGATGGCCCGCCGCACGTCCCGCACCGTGTAGTCCGCCAAGCTGACACCCGCAATCCGGCAGTGCTCCGGGTGCACCACCACCCCAGCCTCCGGCGCCAGGAAGTACGGCGCCCGAGGCCACGCCCCCGCCCGTTCCCCTGGTGATGCTGCATCGTACGCCGCCCGCTCTTCAAAGGTCCACAGGTGCCGCGGCTTGCGATGCTGCAGCACACAGGCAGGCTGCCACGCCCCATCCACCGCCGGGGGCAGCACGCCAGGCCCAGGCTCCAAGAGCCGCCCCGTGTAGTGGACGTAGGACACAGCCCCCGCAGCGTTAGCCACCCACAGTTGGTTCAGGCTAACCCGCCACTGTGGCGGCGCCGCTGGCGGCTGAGTGGCTGGCTGCGGCGGATGCTGTTCCACACCCGCGCTCCGCACGTGGCCGACCGCGGCCGCCAGCCGGGCAGGCAGCCCCGCTGGCGCCGGCGCGTCGCTGTACACCCACGCCCACGTGGTGGCGGAGTCCGGGCGCACATGGGTAAGCAGCGCCCGGGTGAGCATCTTCCAGGGTTGCCGGCCTGGCTGGGCAAGGAGGGCGAGCTGTGCGGTGAGAAGCTGTGTGGGCAGAGCCGACAGGGTTTCAGGGGTTAGCGTGGCGGCAGTGAAACGCAGCCGCATCACCCTGCGCAGCTCGCTGACCACCTCCCGAACCACATGCCCGTGACACGTGTGTTGCCATCGGCTCTGACCTCGTGACGCACCAGAACCGCTGCGCAGATGTGCAGGGGTATGAGTGGACGCAGCTGGGCCACGACACGCTTGGTGGCCGCCTCCTCGCCTACCTCCGTGACCAGGGCGCCACCGTACCGGACTGGGCCGTCTGCCGCGTGCCGGCCGGCCGTACCGCCGTCCTGGCACAGCTGCACGACGAGTTCACTGGCTGGTGGCGCCTATACTCAGCCCAACCTGCAGACACGCCCCTGCCTTCCGACGTGACGGAGCAGCTGGATGACGCCGCGCAGCAGGTGCAGACGGCCTACATGGACTACGTGCTCCTAGACGCCCGCACCCTGCGGTCCGCTAAGCGTGGGCCGGCGGACCCCGGCGGGGCCAGCGGGCCCAGCCGCCGGCAACGCCAGCACCGCAGCCGCAGTACCTCCAGCCTCATGAGCCTGGGCAGCGCTCCATTGCGCCCCGGCGGCGCCAGCTCAGGCGCCGCTAGCATGAGCACCAGCAGCGGCGGCGCGCCCCCCAGCCAGGGTGGCGCCCCCCGCCGCAAACGCCACAGCAGCAACAGCAACCGCAACCGCCACGGCGCTGCCGTGGCCGGCGGGGGCTCATAATGCGGCCACCAGTGGGAGCGGTGAACCTTCGGCTGCTGACAGTGAATGTCAACGGCCTGGGCTCGCCGCTCAAGGCGCGGGCGCTGGTCTCGCACCTGCAGCAACACTATAAGGACGGGTTTGTGCGTTATGGCATGCGTTAGCATGCGTTAAGCATGGAAATTCCGCATGCGGCAAGCACGGAAAGTGCGTGCGGTACGCAGGAGGAAGCACACCGCTCGCATGCGTCAAGGACAAGCACTTACGTTAGCTAACGCATGGTAGTTGCCAGGACTTGCCGCGCCGCTCCCCTCTGGCTGGCACGCATGCGTATGCATGCTTAGCATACGCACGATTAAGCACAAATAAAGCAAAAATGCCGGTTGCTTAGAGCTCTACGCATGGTCTCACGCATGCGGCACGCCTGTGCTTTACCTAAAGCAAGCTGCCACCCGGCGCTGTGTGCGTCCCGCCCGATACTGTGCGCGTCCCGCACGGCACATAAAATGGGGCACATGAGGCACCTGAAGCTCTCTTGATGTGTTACAGTTCATGCATCTGCGCTCCGACACGTGCCCCTCGTACTGGTGTCGTGGTGTGCCAAAATGGTGCAAGTCCGCACGGCTCTCCCGCCCGCTCCATCCACACGACCCGCAACCCACCACGTGCTGCACGCACACATTCTACAAGGCCTACCATTGCTACACAACACTAAACGTACAGACCAGGCATACTCAGGGTCTCGAGGCAAGTGTGAAGGCAACCGATACGGATCCCTGCCAGCACTACACCGCCGATCACACCATAACACCATGCGCGCACAGCGCAGCCTGCCAATTCCGCTGCCGCCACCTGAAGTCTGCCGCTTGCCGCTAGCCGCCTCCATACTTGAGCTCGGCCTGCATGGTGTTTGGGGTAAGTTGGTCAGTGCATGGTGGCACGGTGTCGTGCAGGGCAGGGCCTAGACCGCATTCGGTCCCCTATAACTAACTTCCCATGTACGTCATTCAAATCCTATCATTCATCCTATTATGAGTTGTGTAGCAACTTCCGATCAAACTTGCCTGGTGAGGGTTAGAAGGGCCACGCATCTACGCGCGCTGCGCCCCGAGTCGAATTCCAGTGCCGGACCTGAGGAGACAAGGGGAGGGGGAGGGGGGGAGCTTCACACTCTGAATCTCTGCTTATGCTCTTACAACTTCGTCCATACTGCGCATGGATGCTAGCTCGCTTGACCCCCTGAATTTGTTGTCGCTTGTCGACCCCTGAAATGGCTGTCGCTATGTGTCCTGACCTGCCTCACCTGGCACTGTTGATTCCAGACTTGGTCTCTGATGCTTGATTTACATCCTGTAACAGCAGCGTCAAGACCTGGCTTAGTTGTAGACCCGGTCAACGAGGGTCCGACACCCCCTGCGACAGCGCAGCCCAGCCCCAGCCCCAGCAGCTCATAACATACCTTCCAAAGATTGATGCCAGGGCTTAGCAGGACTTGAAGACTCGCCCTGTAGACTTGAGCGCCAACTTTGAAAGCAAGTCCATGGCCGACTGGCAGAGGACCACGAAGTCTCTACATGGTGCTGAACGATAGGTATGTAGCTACATGTGACAAAGACAGGTTGCTTGAAGAGTGAAGAACTGAACTCGAAATATATGAGCCCCATGCAGCCCCATGCAACAAGGAACGCGCTCCATGCTGGGTCTTGATTTGCTTGCATGCTCCGGCTTAAGTTAATCTACAGCAGGCCGGTACGTCAGTCTTCAGCGCCGGTCCGGGCACGGGTCTCGCCTCCGCCTGCGCCTCCGCGGCTTGTGCTTAGGGAACCACCTGAAGCTGGATACCGACTTTCTCGGCTTCGCATGGTTCGTCTTTACAGCTTTCTCAATAACGGGGAAAGCCTCTCATGCACACGCACCTCCGCTCATGCCCACCGCCGCATGAAGGAAGGCCAGGGGAGGCCTGGTGCGCTGGGCTGGATACCGTGTAGGGCTCCCATGCACACGCACCTCCGCTCATGCCCACCGCCGCATGAAGACACGCCGGGGGAACGCCTGGTGCGCCGGGCTGGATACGGTGTAGGGCTCCCATGCACACGCAACCTCCGCTCACGTCCACCGCCGCGTGAAGACACGCCGGGGGAACACCTGGTGCGCCGGGCTGGATACGGTGTAAGGCTCACATGCACACGCAACCTCCGCTCATGCCCACCGCCGCATGAAGACACGCCGGGGGAACGCCTGGTGCGCCGGGCTGGATACGGTGTCGGGCTCCCATGCACACGCACCTCCGCTCATGCCCACCGCCGCATGAAGACACGCCGGGGGAACGCCTGGTGCGCCGGGCTGGATACGGTGTAAGGCTCACATGCACACGCACCTCCGCTCATGCCCACCGCCGCATGAAGACACGCCGGGGGAATGCCTGGTGCGCCGGGCTGGATACGGTGTAGGGCTCCCATGCACACGCAACCTCCGCTCATGTCCACCGCCGCGTGAAGACACGCCGGGGGAACGCCTGGCGCGCCGGGCTGGATACAGTGTAAGGCTCACATGCACACGCACCTCCGCTCATGCCCACCGCCGCATGAAGACACGCCGGGGGAACGCCTGGCGCGCCGGGCTGGATACGGTGTAGGGCTCCCATGCACACGCACCTCCGCTCATGCCCACCGCCGCATGAAGACACGCCGGGGGAACGCCAGGTGCGCCGGGCTGGATACGGTGTAGGGCTCCCATGCACATGCACCTCCGCTCATGCCCACCGCCGCATGAAGACACGCCGGGGGAACGCCTGGTGCGCCGGGCTGGATACGGTGTAGGGCTCCCATGCACACGCACCCTCCGCTCACGCCCATCGCCGCATGAAGACACGCCGGGGGAACGCCTGGCGCGCCGGGCTGGATACGGTGTAGGGCTCCCATGCACACGCACCCTCCGCTCATGCCCACCGCCGCATGAAGACACGCCGGGGGAACGCCTGGCGCGCCGGGCTGGATACGGTGTAGGGCTCCCATGCACACGCACCTCCGCTCATGCCCACCGCCGCATGAAGACACGCCGGGGGAACGCCTGGTGCGCCGGGCTGGATACGGTGTAGGGCTCCCATGCACACGCACCCTCCGCTCACGCCCATCGCCGCATGAAGACACGCCGGGGGAACGCCAGGTGCGCCGGGCTGGATACGGTGTAGGGCTCCCATGCACACGCAACCTCCACTCACGTCCACCGCCGCGTGAAGACCCGCCGGGGGAACGCCTGGTGCGCCGGGCTGGATACGGTGTAAGGCTCACATGCACACGCACCTCCGCTCATGCCCACCGCCGCATGAAGACACGCCGGGGGAACGCCTGGCGCGCCGGGCTGGATACGGTGTAGGGCTCCCATGCACACGCACCTCCGCTCACGCCCACCGCCACATGAAGACACGGAACGCCTGGTGCGCCGGGCTGGATACGGGGTAAGGCTTACATGCACACGGTCACCGTGGTTCTGCCCGACACTGTCAATAAAGGTGCTGACAAGCACCAGTTTGGTTTCGGCTCCATCGCGGCTGCTTGGAACAGTCACCGCCACGCATCGCCGCAACCCCGGCCGCTCCCCCCGTTTACCCTGCTCATGCCTCCCGCTCCCGTGCAGGTCCCGGGCTGATAGCAGCGCGCAGCAGCGGCAGTCGCCAGCCTTCCTCCCCACCAGCGGCCGCGCAACCGGTGACTGCTGGCCATGGGCAGCCGCGGCAGCCACAGCTGCTGCCGCGGCTGCTTGGAACAGTCACCGCCACGCACCGCCGCAACCCCGGCCGCTCCCGTTTAGCCCGCCCATGCCTCCCGCTCCCGTGCAGATTCCGGGCTGATAGCAGCGCGCAGCAGCGGCAGTCGCCAGCCTTCCTCCCCACCAGCGGCCTCGCAACCGGTGACTGCTGGCCATGCGCAGCCGCGGCAGCCACAGCCTCTGCCGCGGCTGCTTGGAACAGTCACCGCCACGCGCCGCCGCAACCCCGGCCGCTCCCCCTGTTTACCCTGCTCATGCCTCCCGCTCCCGTGCAGGTCCCGGGCTGATAGCAGCGCGCAGCAGCGGCAGTCGCCAGCCTTCCTCCCCACCAGCGGCCGCGCAACCGGTGACTGCTGGCCATGGGCAGCCGCGGCAGCCACAGCTGCTGCCGCGGCTGCTTGGAACAGTCACCGCCACGCGCCGCCGCAACCCCGGCCGCTCCCCCTGTTTACCCTGCTCATGCCTCCCGCTCCCGTGCAGGTCCCGGGCTGATAGCAGCGCGCAGCAGCGGCAGTCGCCAGCCTTCCTCCCCACCAGCGGCCGCGCAACCGGTGACTGCTGGCCATGGGCAGCCACGGCAGCCACAGCTGCTGCCGCGGCTGCTTGGAACAGTCACCGCCACGCGCCGCCGCAACCCCGGCCGCTCCCCCCGTTTAGCCTGCTCATGCCTCCCGCTCCCGTGCAGGTCCCGGGCTGATAGCAGCGCGCAGCAGCGGCAGTCGCCAGCCTTCCTCCCCACCAGCGGCCGCGCAACCGGTGACTGCTGGCCATGGGCAGCCGCGGCAGCCACAGCTGCTGCCGCGGCTGCTTGGAACAGTCACCGCCACGCACCGCCGCAACCCCGGCCGCTCCCCCCGTTTACCCTGCTCATGCCTCCCGCTCCCGTGCAGGTCCCGGGCTGATAGCAGCGCGCAGCAGCGGCAGTCGCCAGCCTTCCTCCCCACCAGCGGCCGCGCAACCGGTGACTGCTGGCCATGGGCAGCCGCGGCAGCCACAGCTGCTGCCGCGGCCGCTTGGAACAGTCACCGCCACGCACCGCCGCAACCCCGGCCGCTCCCGTTTAGCCCGCCCATGCCTCCCGCTCCCGTGCAGATTCCGGGCTGATAGCAGCGCGCAGCAGCGGCAGTCGCCAGCCTTCCTCCCCACCAGCGGCCTCGCAACCGGTGACTGCTGGCCATGCGCAGCCGCGGCAGCCACAGCCTCTGCCGCGGCTGCTTGGAACAGTCACCGCCACGCGCCGCCGCAACCCCGGCCGCTCCCCCTGTTTACCCTGCTCATGCCTCCCGCTCCCGTGCAGGTCCCGGGCTGATAGCAGCGCGCAGCAGCGGCAGTCGCCAGCCTTCCTCCCCACCAGCGGCCGCGCAACCGGTGACTGCTGGCCATGGGCAGCCACGGCAGCCACAGCTGCTGCCGCGGCTGCTTGGAACAGTCACCGCCACGCGCCGCCGCAACCCCGGCCGCTCCCCCCGTTTAGCCTGCTCATGCCTCCCGCTCCCGTGCAGGTCCCGGGCTGATAGCAGCGCGCAGCAGCGGCAGTCGCCAGCCTTCCTCCCCACCAGCGGCCGCGCAACCGGTGACTGCTGGCCATGGGCAGCCGCGGCAGCCACAGCTGCTGCCGCGGCTGCTTGGAACAGTCACCGCCACGCGCCGCCGCAACCCCGGCCGCTCCCCCTGTTTACCCTGCTCATGCCTCCCGCTCCCGTGCAGGTCCCGGGCTGATAGCAGCGCGCAGCAGCGGCACTCGCCAGCCTTCCTGCCCACCAGCGGCCGCGCAACCGGTGACTGCTGGCCATGGGCAGCCGCGGCAGCCACAGCCTCTGCCGCGGCTGTTTGGAACAGTCACCGCCACGCGCCGCCGCAACCCCGGCCGCTCCCCCCGTTTAGCCTGCTCATGCCTCCCGCTCCCGTGCAGGTCCCGGGCTGATAGCAGCGCGCAGCAGCGGCAGTCGCCAGCCTTCCTCCCCACCAGCGGCCGCGCAACCGGTGACTGCTGGCCATGGGCAGCCGCGGCAGCCACAGCCTCTGCCGCGGCTGCTTGGAACAGTCACCGCCACGCGCCGCCGCAACCCCGGCCGCTCCCCCCGTTTACCCTGCTCATGCCTCCCGCTCCCGTGCAGGTCCCGGGCTGATAGCAGCGCGCAGCAGCGGCACTCGCCAGCCTTCCTCCCCACCAGCGGCCGCGCAACCGGTGACTGCTGGCCATGGGCAGCCGCGGCAGCCACAGCTGCTGCCGCGGCTGCTTGGAACAGTCACCGCCACGCACCGCCGCAACCCCGGCCGCTCCCGTTTAGCCCGCCCATGCCTCCCGCTCCCGTGCAGATTCCGGGCTGATAGCAGCGCGCAGCAGCGTCAGTTGCCAGCCTTCCTGCCCACCAGCGGCCGCGCAACCGGTGACTGCTGGCCATGGGCAGCCGCGGCAGCCACAGCCTCTGCCGCGGCTGTTTGGAACAGTCACCGCCACGCACCGCCGGCGCTCCCCCCGTTTACCGCGATTACTAGTTAGTACCTAGGTTTAACTCTTCATACATACATACAACATGGCCTGGCACTCGTTGCTTTGCCTTTGTTTAACAAGGCCCATCCCTCCTCCTAACGCCTTTCTCATGGCAATTGCGTTATACGTGCTAATATACTGTTTGTTAACGCAGCAAATGTAGAAGCAATAGTTTGCACGTTGCAGTGCAGTTGGGGGATCGCGAGGTTTGGCAAAGTCATCGTTCGCTATGTGTGAGTTGAGCAAGTACTTAAGGTGAAGGCTTTGACGGGGCTTGCGTCGGGGGCTTGCGTATTCGTGGGGCGCATGCGCCTGCATGCGTTCCGCATGCGTGCTTCGCACGCACAACCGAGAGGTTTGCCGCCCTCCCCGGCCCTCATGCTTCTTGCGTTCCGTGGACGCATGCGTCCCACCCCCAACGCATGCTTTACGCACAAAAAGCAGGTGTAACGCACAAACCCGTCCTTATAGTGCAAGTTGGGGCGGATGTGGCGATGGTGCAGGAGACCCACGCTACTGACACGACGGCGCTGGAGTCTTGCCTTCGTGCCGCGCAGGGGGCGTGCCTTCCGTGGCGCCACTGCCTCGCTGCCAGCCCGGCAGCGTCGCCCCACTCCTGTGGGGCGGCTATCCTGGCGCGGAGTCGGCTGTCCCTTCCAGGCTGCGTACTGCAGCCGCCGTCAACGGATGCGGCAGGCCGTGTGGTATGTTGGGATTGGGACGTGGGTCACTTGCGCCTGCGCTTCGTGTGTGTGTATGCGCCCACGGCCGTGGCGGACAAGCCTGCTTTCTTTGCCGGGCTGCATCCCCACCTGGCCACGGACAGGGTGCTTGTTGTCGGTGGGGACTGGAACTGTGTCACCGATGCCAGTCAGGAGGCGGCCCCTAGCCCGTCACGTGCTGCAGGTGCCCCGCAACTTGCCAGCCTCCTCGCCCAGTTCAGTCTGGTGGACCCTTGGGCGAGCAAGCGTGGCGGTGCCAAGGGCTACACGCATCCGGCCACGCCCAAGCCGGCCACTCCTGCACGCCTGGATCGGTGGTATGTCAGTGCCACCGCGGCGCCGTGGGTGGTGGATGTCGCTCGCACGTATGGGGCGCCTGGGGACCACAACGGTGTGCTGCTCACCCTGTCCTTGCCCGACCTGCCACATGCGCACCGGGAGCAGTTGCGCTTCCCCACATACATAGGAAACATCCTTACAAGGTTGAACAGGGGCAGACGCGCTGCCCCCCTGCTGCCTGAAAGCAGCCTGGTCCCCGAGACCAGAACCCTGACAGGGCAAGAAGAGAAGAAAAGAGAAGAAGAACAGAAAACAAACACCTCGAAAACCGCCACCAACCACCCATCCAACCCACCCCACCCCACCCCGACCCGGCAGACAGAGCAGGAGGCTGGCCCCCCCGCCCCCCCGGGAGGGGTTGCACAAAAAAACCGCCAGACCTAACCCAAGCACCAACCTACACCACAGCCTAACCGCAAGAACCACCACCACCGCGCGCCAGAAAAGAAAACACCAGCGCTACGCACTCGCCCCGCCCAAACCCACCCCACCCCCACAAGTCGGTTGCTTAAGCAACACCCCAGGAGAACCGGCAGAGGAGACACAAGCAGAAAACTAAACGGGCCAGATGTGGCGCTGACTAAGCGGGCTCCAGCCCGCTGCAAGACGCGCTGTGCAGGAAGTCCCACAGCCGCCCAGGTGCTGCGACGCCAGCCAGAGCTAAAACACATGGGCGCCAGATGAGCTGATGACGATAAACGCCACGCCAGCGCCTGGAACGAACCGCCGCCCAAAAGGAAACCTAGGGGGCCAGCACAGGTGATGCAAGCGTCAGCCGCAAGTTCAACTTCGGTGACCCACCCTGAACCTCCTCCACTTCACAAAGCGCGCCACCCGCCGACCAGATGGCAAGAAAGTGCTCCAGCTTAGCCGCCTTGAGCTGTGCGGTGAGAAGCTGAGTGGGCAGAGCCGACAGGGTTTCAGGGGTTAGCGTGGCGGCAGTGAAACGCAGCTGCATCACCCTGCGCAGCTCGCTGACCACCTCCCGAACCACATGCTCCGACGTCTGCTTAGCAGGCTCGCGGGACCAGTACGCACACCAGACGGCGTACAAGAAGGTGGCCCGCAAAGTGCTCCACAGCAGCGCGCCCGCCCCCCGCGGGCCTGAGGCCCACATACCCATGCGGTCCCCCAGCATGAAGCCCGCGTCCGTCACTGGCGGCGCCGCTGCCTGGGGCGCAACGCAGGCCCACAGCTGCTGCAGCCACGTCCTCGCCTGCGCATAAGCTGGACACTCCAGGAAGATGTGCGTCAGGCTGGCCCACGCCCGCGAGCCAGGTGGCCCGCAGGCGGGGTGAGGACAGTGCGCCCCCAACCCCCCGCACCCCGTGGTCACCCGTGGCCGAATGCCCTTGCCCGCCCTGTACAGCCCGCAAGGCAGGTAAGCATGTTGCAGCCGGTACACCAGCACCTTTGCCCCCCGACTGGCGTGGCTGTCCCACAGCCTCCGCCACGTACCCCGCAGAAGGGACGCATCCGGGGGCGGCATGCGAGGGTCGCCCTCCACCGCCGCCGCTGCTGCCGCCGCCGCCGTGGCAGGCCCAGTGCTAGGTCCCGCCCCTCCCGCCGCCTGCTCCTGCAGCCGCGCGGACCGCCGCGGCCCCTCACCCGACTGCTGGGACGGGGATGCGTACGACTGCAGTTCTCTCGCCGGCGTGTTCTGCAGCCCGGCTGCCGCGGAGGTGCGGTGGAGCCAGGGGTCCAGAGCCACCGGGTTATTGTGGAAATGCTGCGCCGCCGTGGTGGTCAGCTGCGCCGCTGCACGCTGCCACTCCGCCTCCCGCTTCGCCAGCCGCGACTGTGCCGCCGGCTGGGGCCCCGAAGCCCCCGCCTGCTGTGTTGGCGCCGGGCACGGCATGGCTGCGGGGCGGGCTGGAGCCGGAGGTGCGGCCGGGTTGGCCGCGGTGATGGCCCGCCGCACGTCCCGCACCGTGTAGTCCGCTAAGCTGACACCCGCAATCCGGCAGTGCTCTGGGTGCACCACCACCCCAGCCTCCGGCGCCAGGAAGTACGGCGCCCGAGGCCACGCCCCCGCCCGGTCCCCTGGTGATGCTGCATCGTATGCCGCCCGCTCTTCAAAGGTCCACAGGTGCCGCGGCTTGCGATGCTGCAGCACACAGGCAGGCTGCCACGCCCCATCCACCGCCGGGGGCAGCACGCCAGGCCCAGGCTCCAAGAGCCGCCCCGTGTAGTGGACGTAGGACACAGCCCCCGCAGCGTTAGCCACCCACAGCTGGTCCAGGCTAACCCGCCACTGTGGCGGCGCCGCTGGCGGCTGAGTGGCTGGCTGCGGTGGATGCTGTTCCACGCCCGCGCTCCGCACGTGGCCGACCGCGGCCGCCAGCCGGGCAGGCAGCCCCGCTGGCGCCGGCGCGTCGCTGTACACCCACGCCCACGTGGTGGCGGAGTCCGGGCGCACATGAGTAAGCAGCGCCCGGGTGAGCATCTTCCAGGGTTGCCGGCCTGGCTGGGCAAGGAGGGCGAAGGTCTTAGCTTGCAGGGCAGACAGGAACGCAGGCAGGTCGACGTGGTTGACACCCCCATCCTTGTACTGCAGACAGGCCGTTTCCCGCTTTGGCAGCAGGAGCGGGTTCCCGTGCGACACCAGGCTGGCGTCCTCAGCGTGCATGGAGCGCGCAGCAAAGTGGTCCACCAGGTCGGTGAGTTCCTTCAGCTGCGCAGGCGACGGGTTGAGGAAGCTGAAGTGGTAGGCCAGCTTCGCCGCCAGCACCTGCTTCGCAATGTGCACACGGCCAACAAGAGTCAGAGACAGGGCAGCCCACAGACGCGCCACAAACGCCATGCCGCAAGCCCGCCGGGTGTACAAGTCAGCTGCAGCCGCATCAGAGTCCCACGACAGGGGCACACCCAGGTGCGTCACGGCGCCAGTGGTAAACGGCACCCCCGTGTGTGGGCAAGGGCCCGTCAGGTGCGCAAACCTGCCAAGGCCCATGGCCTTGCTCTTGTCCGGATGGACACGGGCGTTGGACGCGCGGCAGAACAGCTGTACTGCCGCCATCAGGACCGGCCCGTCCACCGCCGGGTCGCGCGCCGTGAGGGTCGTGTCGTCCGCGTGGTGGGCAGCCGGTGGCGCCTGCTCGCCGCTGGGTAACAGGGGCGTGCGCAGTGCCCCTTGCTCCACCTGCCGCCGCAGAAAGGACGTCAGTGGCTGCATCTGGATGACCCACAGGGGTGGTGAGGCGGTGCTGCCCTGCGGCAACCCGTTCAGCACTGGGAAGGCGTCAGAGAGCATCCCGTTCACACACACGCGGGCAGAGCCGTTGGCAGTGAGCAGGCGGATCCAGCGCAGCATGCGCGGCCCAAACCCAAGTCCCTCCGCGGACGCATACAGCCACTGCCGGTGCACCCGGTCATACGCCTGTTCAATGTCCAAGAAGTACAGCGCACCACCCTGTCGTGGCGTGCCGTCCGCGCCCACGTCCAGGCGCATCCATTCGATCAGGCCTTGGAGGTACAGTGCGTTGTCACCAATCCAGCGGCCGGTGATGAACGCGGTCTGCAGCTCATCCACAACTGCATCCAGGGCGGGCTGCAGGCGGGCGCTGACGGCCTTGGACACCATCTTGAAGTCGCAGTTGAGCAGCGTGATGGGCCGGTAGGACGCCAGCTCGGCGCGGTCCAGGCTTTTGCCCTTGTAGATGAGCGTAATGATGCCCTCCCGCCAGGAAGCAGGCAGCGCCGCCGCCATTTCGCCGCCATCGTGGGCGTCTGCAGCGGCAGCAAAGGCAGCGGCAGCAGCAGCACACAAGCGCGGGCCCAGCAGTGCCCAGAAGACCTTGTACACCTCGTACGGAACCCCGTCCGACCCAGGTGCTTTACCATTGGCGGAGCCAGCCAGCGCTGCCATCAGCTCGGCGTCACTGAGGGCGCCGTCACCGGACCCCTCTGCGGCGGCGTGCAGATCCGCCGGAACCTTGCGGTCAATGGCCGCCAGAAGCTGTTGCTGCGACGCCGTACAGACCGGCTGCACGCGGAACAGGCCGGTGGGGCTGGTGCTGCTGTACATGGCTGCGGCGGCTGCGGAGACAGTGTTGCGCGTGCCCGGCCCCGTGAGCGCCACAGGCACCGGTTGCCCCGGCACCTTCAAGTGCGTGATGGGCTCCTGCGCGCCGGCTGCTGGCTCGTCAGCCTGCCGATGGAACCAGCGAGTGCCCCGCTCCCCATGCTCCTCCATCAGTGCCGCGCGGGCATTGTGGCTGGCCGCTGCGGCAGCTGCCCGCTCCTCCCGCACCGCCAAGTTGGCCATGGCCGCAGCCTGACGCTGCGCGGCGCTGGCACCCGGCCCGTCGGCCAGGGCAGCGGCCGTGTCTGCGGCCAGCACCACGCCATGCAGCCCATCCCGGGTCTGGCGTGCATGCCGATGGTGGATGCTGGTGGCGGCCTCCCGCAAGAAGAACTTGTCCGCCTCCCATTGCGTGCAAGCGCCGTCACCTGTACTGGCCACGGGATTTGCGGCAACGTGCGCCTCCAAGCGCTGCTCGAGCTCCAAACGCAGCGAGGGGTGAAACAGCAGGTATGTGGGGAAGCGCCACTGCTCCCGGTGCGCATGTGGCAGGTCGGGCAAGGACAGGGTGAGCAGCACACTGTTGTGGTCCCCAGGCGCCCCATACGTGCGAGCGACATCCACCACCCACGGCGCCGCGGTGGCACTGACATACCACCGATCCAGGCGTGCAGGAGTGGCCGGCTTGGGCGTGGCCGGATGCGTGTAGCCCTTGGCGCCGCCACGCTTGCTTGCCCAAGGGTCCACCAGACTGAACTGGGCGAGGAGGCTGGCAAGTTGCGGGGCACCAGCAGCACGTGACGGGCTAGGGGCCGCCTCCTGACTGGCATCGGTGACACAGTTCCAGTCCCCACCAACAACAAGCACCCTGTCCGTGGCCAGGTGGGGATGCAGCCCGGCAAAGAAAGCAGGCTTGTCCGCCACGGCCGTGGGCGCATACACACATACGAAGCGCAGGCGCAAGTGACCCACGTCCCAATCCCAACATACCACACGGCCCGCCGCATCCGTTGACGGCGGCTGCAGTACGCTGTAGTCCGCCAAGCTGACACCCGCAATCCGGCAGTGCTCCGGGTGCACCACCACCCCAGCCTCCGGCGCCAGGAAGTACGGCGCCGGCTGGCAAGCAAGTAGGCTGGCAAGTTGCGGGGCACCTGCAGCACGTGACGGGCTAGGGGCCGCCTCCTGACTGGCATCGGTGACACAGTTCCAGTCCCCACCGACAACAAGCACCCTGTCCGTGGCCAGGTGGGGATGCAGCCCGGCAAAGAAAGCAGGCGTGTCCGCCACGGCCGTGGGCGCATACACACACACAAAGCGCAGGCGCAGGTGACCCACGTCCCAATCCCAACATACCACACGGCCCGCCGCATCCGTTGACGGCGGCTGCAGTACGCAGCCTGGAAGGGACAGCCGACTCCGCGCCAGGATAGCCGTCCCACAGGAACGGGGCGACGCTGCCGGGCTGGCAGCAAGGCAGTGGCGCCACGGAAGGCACGCCCCCTGCGCGGCACGAAGGCAAGACTCCAGCACCGTCGTGTCAGTAGCGTGGGTCTCCTGCACCATCGCCACATCCGCCCCAACTTGCTGTAGGTGCGAGACCAGCGCCCGCGCCTTGAACGGCGAGCCCAGGCCGTTGACATTCACTGTCAGCAGCCGAAGGTTCGCCGCTCCCACTGGTGGCCGCATTATGATCCCCCGCCGGCCACGGCAGCGCCGTGGCGGTTGCGGTTGCTGTTGTTTTTTTTTTTGAGGAATCATCATTACAAGGTTGAACAGGGGCAGACGCGCTGCCCCCCTGCTGCCTAAAGGCGTCTGCCCCTGTTCAACCTTGTAAGGATGATTCCTCAAAAAAATAAAGGCAGCCTGGTCCCCGAGACCAGAACCCTGACAGGGCAAGAAGAGAAGAAAAGAGAAGAAAGCAGAAAGCAAACACCTCAAAAGCGCCAACAACCACCCCCATCCATCCCACCTCCCCCCACCCCGACCCGGCAGACAGAGCAGGAGGCTGGCCCCCCCGCCCCCCGGGAGGGGTAGCAAAACAAGGGGTGTCAGCTTTGTACAGCTGGAAAATGGGCTGAGCCCCTGATAGAGCAAGGGATGTGATGATGGGCACCGGCGACATGAATAGCACCCTTGCAAGCCCAGCGGGACTGGCAAAGGGGTATGCCAACGCCGTGCCAAGGCACCGCCACGCCCTGTCCACGCCACTCCACACATGAGTCCATGGTACCTCATTCCAAATCCCTCACAAGCACCACAAACGGCTAGCCGGGCTCGGGCGCGACCGGGGCCGCGACGCATTTAAGGCGGGATCGGCACGCATGGTTCGCCTGTTGCACAAACTTTCAACACTCTTGCCCCAAGACGCTTGTCGTCGACATGTTTTGACACATGGATGTAAGATATTCAGGGCCCGAGAGCTATACTCGCGGACTGAAGAAAGTCAAGATGTCCATGGACTCGCGAGGTCGCTTCTCGCTCCGGCCGAGTTTTCCCTGCCGCCTATTTTTCTGCAATAGGGAATAGCAATTAATAATACGTGGCACTCGCGGTTTGCGCCAGTTTGGCACTTTTTGTCGACGCAGGCAGGCACGCACGCACGCACGCACGCACGGACAGGGGCAATCCTGGGGGGCTTCGCCCCCCCCTGGATCGCTTCGCTCGGGGGGCTCAGCCCAAAAACACCGCCAGACCTAACCCAAGCACCAACCTACACCACAGCCTAACTGCAAGAACCACCACCACCGCGCGCCAGAAAAAGAAACACCAGCGCTACGCACTCGCCCCGCCCAAACCCACCCAACCCCCACAAGTCGGTTGCTTAAGCAACACCCCAGGAGAACCGGCAGAGGAGACACAAGCAGAAAACTGAACGGGCCAGATGTGGCGCTGACTAAGCTGCTGCTGCTGTGGTGTTTGCCGCGGCGGCCGCCATCCTGGCTGGGGGGCGCGCCGCCGTTGCTGGTGCTCATGCTAGCGGCACCTGAGCTGGCGCCGCCGGGGCGCAGTTGAGCACTGCCCAGGCTCATGAGGCTGGAGGTACTGCGGCTGCGGTGCTGGCATTGCCGGCGGCTGGGCCCAACGGCACCGCCGCGGTCCTCCGGTCCACGCTTAGCAGACCGCAGGGTGCGGGCGTCCAGGAGCACGTAGTCCATGTAGGCCGTCTGCACCTGCTGCATTGCGTCATCCAGCTGCTCCGTCCCTTTGTTTGTGGATTGGGCGGTTTTTTTTTTGGAATCATCCTTACAGTTGCCTCATTGCTTGCGGTGGACTGGCGGTGGGTCTGCGATAGGCAGCGTGTGTCCTCAGACGGCTCGGTTGCGTTTATTTTTAGGCTTCATCCTTACAGAGTGGACCAGGGGCAGACACGCTACTGCTGGGCACAGAGACAATGAAAAAAGCAATGAGGCAACTGTAAGGATGATTCCTAAAGAAAAACCGCCCAATCCACAAACAAAGGGACGGAGCCTCCCCCTTAAAGCCGGGCATAGACATAGGCATTCCTGGTGCCCAAAACTACCCCGTTGCCCAACCCCATGGTCCCCCAGGTCGTCACAAGCACTAGTATCTGAGGGCCACCGCTGGGCCTGCTGTAGGCGGCGGGCTCTGCCACGTGTCACCAGTGACGCCGCCTTCCGCGGCCGCCGCAGCGACACGAATACCAAAGGGGCAAGCGCCATGCTGCGGGACGTTCGGAGGAAGTAAGGGTTCCACCCGAAGGAAGTATGCAAGCACGCTTACCAACCAGCAAGAAAGCAGGAAACCCTCAACGAAGCCGCATCAAACACGAATGATGAGCACATCTCAGGTACGTACGAGCTACCTAAGCGCCCACAGCACCCCAGAAAGCACCGCCAGCGGGGCCCAGGCGAAAGCGTAGAGCCAATACGCTAGCACTCAGCGAAACCGCCTGCATACTGGAACCAGCACTAAGCACCCCATCGCAATCCTCTCCAAAGGCAACCATGGCGCAGGCGCCAATCCAATGGCATGCACGGTATAGCCGCATGTACAAATGATGCTTCCGAGTGTTCTCTTGCTTCTCTTGCTATGTCGGGGTTCTGGGACCAGGCTGTCGCCTGTCGGGTCTCTGTGCCGAGCAGTAGGGGGCGAGCGTGTATGCCCCCCGTCAACCTTGTAAGGATAAACCCTAACAAACAAATAAGTGTATGCTTGATTGTCTGGACCTGAACACCTGCTATCATAGCCACCAGGAGCTATTTCCCGAACCGATATGCTGCATATCTTATGCTATGCTTGCTTACTTCAGATGCCGCCGCACTCAAGGAGCTGCAGCCCTCGTCCTGCAACTGCAATGGCCACGTTCCTCTGGCTGGCACCAGCTTTCGCCGGGGAACGCACACTGGCCTCGCTTGCTCCCCTGGAAACAGACGTACAAAACTCTTCTGGCAACCACTGCATGCACACGCACGCGGGCTCTGGCACGTCCAACAGCGCTGCTGCCCGCGGCTCCAGCAACATTGGCCTGGCGCCAGCTTGGAGACTACCCCTGTTGCACGCCGCACTGGCGAAGCGGCCCGCGACCCCCTCCAGCGACCAGGCAGATCGCAGCACCGTCAGCTGCGGCGCTGCCGTGCAAGAAAGATTGCTACGCGAAGCTGTAGGCAGGGTACGGCGGGTCTCTGCAATACGTGGCGATCCACCGATTTCTCCGCCGGTGTGGTCGATGGCAAGGCTGCTGTTGCAAGGGCTCTCCGCCGCGCACGGCTGCTTAGGCTGCTGTAGTAGCTCCCCCACTTGCCACACGCGGAGCACTTGGTCTAGTCCCACACTGCACATTAAGCCCATGTCGGAAGCTTTGCCACCGCGGCCAGCGCCCAACCCACCAGCATGCAGGACGCCACGCTGTGGAGGGTTCAGCTCCAGATGTGTGAACAGGTTCACCCGTCGCAGCGCCGAAGCGTGCGCCATTGGCCGTACGCACACACCGACCAGCTCTCCGCAAAGCGGTTGGGCGCAGCATCCTTCCGCCCTGGCGGCGCCAGGGACGCTGTCATCTGCGGAGGTGGAGACTGAGCTGGTTGGAGAGTTGGAGCTGGACGGGTAGCGGTCTGAGCAGCTGGAGGTGACTCGCACTACTGCCAGCGTGACCGCCTGATCGTCGCCACCGCTAGCCAGCAGGAGGTCGAGGGAAAACGCGTCAGCACCGCAGCCAATGGAGCTGGCAGCAGGCTGCCTTTGCCCTGCCGTAGACCCTGCTGTACCAGCGGTACTCGCCAGCGCCGTCTGGCGCGGCAGTGCCGCCAAGGCCAGGGAATTCACTCCCGATTGGTGGAGGCCGCGCACCACCAGCACCGGGCACAGCTCTCTTTCATGTTGCTCCCCGGCACAATGGAGAGAGGCTGGCAACCACCACAATGCCACGTCCCCGGCCGTGTCGCCACTGGCAAGCCAGTAACCTGCCGCCGTGCCAGTAGCACCTTTGCTGGTGGCATCAGCGCTGCATGCCACAGGCGCGCCTCCCCCGCCCAGACCTGCTCCTCCGTGCCCGCGGCCACTGCTGGCCGCAAGCCCGGAGTGGTCCGGGATGTGCGCCAGTGACAGCACGGGATGCTGGTGCCAGGCCAAGCCCGCCACCGTGGTCCAGGTCCGAGAGCAGAGGCCCCAGCGAAGCACACGAGCGGTCGCGTCCGAGGAAGACACCGCCAACAGCGCGGTGGGCTCCCCGCTGTCGCCATCGCCGCTGCCTGCTGCGGCTGGGCTACTGCTGGCAGCTCCGACATGGCTGGCGGTGCTGCTGCAGGAGACTCCTAGGAGCGCCAGCGCCAGGTACCGCCTGGCGCACGGCGCAAATGGACAAGAGCCATATGAGCAACAAAACAACAGCAGCTAGCATGAGGAATATGCAACAAAGCAAGGAGCTGCAATTGTATGGAGCCAACAGAAACGTATACCAACCTGTCTCCTGAAGGTGCTGGCTGCGCCACACGCAGTGACTTTGGCCGGAGGCCCTGTCGCGGTGGCTGTGTGCTGAGCCACCGACTCCACACCCGCAGCCCCGCGTCATTTCCTGCTGCCTGAGCTTGCTGCGGCTGCGGCCGCTCCTGCTCCTCCGACGCATGCTGCTGCGGCTGTTGCTGTGGCTGTACACCTTCCAGGCACACCAGCCATGCCATCATGACCTCTTTCACGCCCGCAGACACCACTAGGTAAGCTTGGCTGCTGCTGCAGCTGTCGTCCGCATCATCCCTAGGGCTGCTACTGCTGCTGCTACCCTTAGCATCAGCGCTGGCTGCTGCACGGCGCCCGGCGCCGCTACCAACCGCCACGCCTAGCGCAGCCGCAGCATTGGGCGGTAGCGAACACGCCTCCAAGCAGCGCACGGCGGTGCCGGCCGCGTGCTCACCCACCACCGCCCCGTCCTCGAAGCACAGCGCGTAACGCCGGTCGCAGTCCACGCTGGATCCCGGCCCCGTGGAAGTTCCCCCTGCGCAACTGTGGCGGCTGCACGGCATCGCAGTGACGCGGCGGATGCTGCCATCTTCAGCTCCCGTCAGGAGCACCAGAGGTTGTGGCACAGTCACAGGTGGCAGGGCCGCAGCCGCACCGCTGTCGGCATGGTCGCTGCTGAGCTGCGCCTCGGCCGCTATGGCAGGGAGCTGCGCTGGCGTCAGGATGCAGCTGCACAGCACCTCCCTGCCATGGTGCCCCACGTGCAGTGAGCGCGGCAGCGGCTGGCGAACCGATACGAGCGGGGCTAGTCCTGACGACGATGCCGCGGATTTGGATGCCAGCGGCGGCGCTGAAATCGCTGGCGCTAGCTGTTGCGGCGGCGTACCCTTCTGCAGAACCTTGATGCTGCCATCTGACACCACATACGCGAACGCCAGCCCCACACCGGTACCTGCTATGCCTGCCTCGCCCTGCTGCTGCTGTGCGGCAGAGGCGGCGCTGGTGGCACTGATGGCCAGGTGCAGTGCGTGTGTGCGACGCCACCCGCCGCAGCTGGGTACCCGAAGCAGCTGTAGTGGGTCGGGGCACAGACCCACCAGCAGGAAGTCGGAGCCGTGGAAGCCAGCCACCAGCGTCATGGCGTCCGGGCCACCGCCGCCGCCTGAACCTAAGCCGCTCAGTGGAACTGCTGCTGCAAGGTCTGCATCCCCGTTTGATGGGGGTGCAGGGCTCCCGGAACCTCCGGCTGGTGACGCCGGCAGTGCCCCAGTCGCAGGTGGCGACACGCTGTTGGCGCGCTCCCACACCAGCTCAATGGAGGCCACGGCGGTGCGGCTCTGGCTGCCCAAACATTCTATGCCCACGCCGTAGCTATTGCCGCCGCTATCGCTACTGCTGGCCCTGTTGTGGCTAGCAGCAAACGCGGCCGTCACGTCTGATGCCGGAACAGGAGCCCCGTCTTGCACCTGCTGCTGGGCCCCCGCGCCTGCTGCAGCCACTGCAGCCGCCGCTGTCGCGGTGAGGCCTGTCGTGGTGCGGCAGACGCGCAGGCGCACGAGCACACCCTCCCGCCCAGCCGCCACAAAGTCCCCGAGGCTGTCAGTGCCCGGCGCCGGTGCCTGTGCGTGCACCCAGCTGGCAGCCGCAGGCCCCAGCGCACCCCGAAAAACTGCGAGCACTGGCAGCTGCACCGGCTCCTGCTGCGCTTGAGCCGAGGAAAGGGAACCCACAGCCGCGCAACCACCGATGCCTTCAGGGACTGCTGAAATCCCTACGGCCGTTGGCTGTTCCGGGTGGACAGCTGCCGGTGGCACGGCCACTGTTGATGACGTGGTTGTCAGCTGTTGCCACACGGGTGGCGGTATGAGGAAGGCCACCAGGTTGCCGTGCTGGTCGCCTGCCAGCAGCACACCAGCATCCCTGCTGCTACAGGCACTGCTACTGCCAGCCCGCGGCTCCAGCAACTGTAGCGAGCACACGTCCGCCACCAGCAGCCGGCCCGGCAGCGGCGACTGCGCCACCGCCGCCAGCATTGGAGCCAACAGGCGTCGCACGCTGCAACTCCCGCCGGGGCCATCCTCTGCACCGCTGCTCCTGCTATCCAACGAAACCCCGGGAGCCGGAAGCCGCCATAGTCTCACCGCCGCGGCGTCTCCGCCCACGGTGGCTACCACGTGCCGCCCCAGCGCACGCATCCACCACGCCGCGATCACTGCGCCAGTGCGGGTGGCGCGCCAGGAGGCCAGCACCATCGCCGTCGCTGCCTCCGGCGCCGCTGCTGCTGCCAGCGCATCTTCCGAGCAGCCTGGTGCTTTCTCTTGAGGCTGTGGCCCATCGGCAGCGTTGCCGTCCACTCCAAGCACTGTGGCTTGGCCACTGTTGTGGCCGATGAGGACCCAGGCCCCGCCACCAGCACCGCTGCCGCTGCCTTGAGCCCCGTCGGTAACTGTGCTGGGTGCGGCTTCCCCTGAGGCCTGCCGGTGCGACGGCGAGGCGGCCGCGACTGCGCACACCTCGAGGCATGTGATGGCTCCCATGCCCTTGCCACCACCGCCCGTGCCTTCCTCCGTGCGCTCTGCTTGCCCAGCCGTGCGCTCGGGGTTGTAGAGGAGCTGCCAACCTCCGTGCCCAGTCCCAGGGGACCGCGGCCCTGGCGCGTGGGCGCCCATGTCTGCCTCCGCCGCGTCCCCGCCGCCCGGCGGCGGCAGCAACAGGCGGTGTAGGCTGCCGCTGTAGCTGCCCACGTACAGCACGTAGCGTTGCGGGAGCTGGGCGCGGCCCGGGGCAGCCAAGAGCTGAGGCAGCAGGTGCAGGGCCATGCAGCGGATGCCGTCCACGCCAGCGGCTGTCCGCATGCAGCTGGCCGCAGGGGGCCTGTGGATGAGACCATCAGGAAGAAGGACAAAAGCCCAGTAGGTGCTAAATACGTGCGAAGCGAAACCCTGCATTCCCTCTGTCGGCAGCGGCCGACCCCAATGCTATTCAGCCTCATGACCGCCCTACTCACGCAATGGTCATCGTGACGGAAGCTCCATGCGTCGCGGCTGCACTGGTACTCGCCGTAGGCAATTGGGCATCCGCCGCGCCTGCTGCAGCGCCTAGTGCTGCCGTAGCAACACTAAGATCCCCGGCTGCCGCCCCCATGCATGACGCTGACCCTGGCACGGCGGCATGGCGGAGCACGTCCGCAGGCAGCCACTCGCTCAGCGCCCACAGACGGATAGCGCTGTCTGCGCCGGCCGTAGCCAGCACGGCGCCAAACCCAGTGTCTTGACCGCTCCCGGCCCTGCGCTCGCCTGCCGGCGGCAGCAGCGCGCAGCGCCAAATGCCGCGGCCACGGTGGCCGTGGAGCACACTCAGGCAGTGGCCCGAGCTCGCATCCCACAGCCTCACAGTGCAGTCCTCCGACCCAGTGACCAGCAGTAGCGGAGGGGCCTGAACTACGGAGGCTACACCGGGCTGCAGGTTGGCGCCAGGGACAGCAGCCGCAGTGGGCACGGCCGCACAGCACCACACACGAGCGGAATGGCCCCACAGCGTGCGAACAGGTGCCAGGACCGTCCCAAGCTGAGCGCCAGGCGGATGGCCTGGTTGGCCTCCAGCTGCCATCCCACAATCCTGACCGGCTGCGCCCTTGGACTTGTGCTGCGACTGCAGCTGCTGCGGCTGCTCCAGGTGGGTCAGGTCGGGCAATGTCCACAACCGTGCGGACCGGTCGTCGGCTGCTGTAGCCAGCAGCCAGCTGCTGGAGCTGCTTGTGCTGTTGCCGCTGCTGCCGCCGCCGCCCCCACCGCCACCTGCCCCGCACGCCGTGCTGGAGGAAGATTTTGCTGGATGACCAAAGCCCTCCCATTGGTTCCGAATCCAGCGCACGTCGAACAGCGACCCCTCGTGGCCCTGGCACACGAACCACACGGGGCACCGTACAGACAGCACCGGGCGTAGCGTCTGCCGCGACCTAGCTAGTAAGCCTGCCGCCGGGCGCGCAGCACCTGCTTGGCTTGTGGGTGCCGTGACACCCCCGTTGCGCTCCATGCGCCCCAAGGCCGACTCAATGCGCTCCCACCTGCTAGCCAGGCGCTGCAGCCTGTCCGCTGGCACCGCTGGTTGAGCTGGTGACGTTACGGCATCCGCTGAGGCTGTGCAATCACTGGCACCAGCGGCGGCGCCGCCCAGTCCCGGCAGCGGCAGCAGCGGCAGGCGCCACAGCAGCACCTCGTTGAACACCGTGCCTATACAGCAAGTGCGCGTGGACGTCAGGCAGTTGTTCTATGCGAAACCCACGAACTGGTATATCTACACATAACGTAAGAGGCCCGCACCTGCTGCTATCCAAAGCCGCACGTCTTCACCAGAGGCGTCACAGCTGCTGCCATTTGCAGCGACTTTGGCAGATCCACCCAGCCGCCACGTGTCCTGCACGGCCGCACTGAACAGCTGCATGCGTGACTCGCACGCCGCCCCCACCAGCCACACCGCCTGCAGCAGCGAGCCCCGCACCACTGCCAAATGTGGTGTAGCGGCAGTGGCCTCAGCCGCGAAGGCTGTAGCGGCTGTAGCAATGGACGCAACTGCACTGCCACCGCCCTCCTGCCCTTGCCGCCCCGCCTGCGGGACCCGCTGCAGTTGCCAGATCTCTGCCGTGTTGTCTGCGAGTGCCAGTGCCAACGTCATTGGCGCTTGCTGCTGACTCCCTTCCCCATGCACGCCATTGCCGTGCCCAAAGCTTGCTGGCGGCACGACATACGCAGCCAGGATCTGTATGGGCAATGGAGAGAAACAAACTTTATTATGCAAAAATGACTTTGCACAATCGCACACGCTCAATGCCGTCCATTTGGCCTTACACGCTCAGTCGATCCGGCCCACTCTACTGCACAACTTACCCACGCCGGGCGCACGGGCAACCGCACCGCCTCCACCAGCCCTACGGACACGCTCGAAACACTGCTGCTGTCGAACTCATTTGCACGTGCGGACTCGGTAGCGCGTGGCCGTAGCCGCGAGAGCCGCAGCACATGTAGCCAGCGGTCGCCGTAGACAACGACCCAGGTGCTGTTGCACGCAGGCTCTCCCGGTGATTCGGGCTCCGGAGGGCCAGGGAAGGTGTTGATACCGTGGATACGGTAACCGTCAAGAACTCGGTGGGCTGCTGCAAGATCTCCGCTGCGAAGGTCGTAAGCAAGCAGCTGCGGCCCGCACCCTGAGCGGGCCGTGAGCAGCACACGAAAGGGTTTGCGCAGGGGTTTGACGATTGACAAGGCGGAGTCCGCAAGATTACGTACCATGTGCGCATAAATGAATGACAATAGCGGAATTTAGTTTGAAAGCAAATGCAAGTGCAATTTCGGGCGGCGCACATACCGCGGTATGCGAGATTATGGCAGTTTGTTTCATTTAAGCTGCCTTACCTGCAAGCACCAACTCCACCGCAGCAGCACCTGTTCCAACAACAGCGATATGCAGCGCAGTGATGTCGCCGACCAGCGCTGACTTGACCAGGGTCGTCATGCTGTCCACTTATTCAGCACCAAATAGACCCTTTATAGTTGTCCATATCCGGTATTCACTCATTCATCGCGACTGGAGTTATGGTTTTTGGTGTTTCGTCTGGCGCCCTTATGTGAATGTAAAACAATAAGAGTTTGACTTCATTTAATACACCGGTCACGTGCAGCAAGCCAACTGTGCCGATCCCACAAATTGGCGGCCCCATCCCTGACCCACCCCTGCCCGCCCACGCACCCTTCCCCGCTGAGACCGTCCCACTCCCTGCAGCACAAACGGTGCCTTCCACATCTATCAAGACAAGATATGTGGTTCCCTTCGCATGTGAAAATCGCTCAACCCTGCTCATCACCAGCACCAAGCATCCACCAGCACGCCCACCCCAACGGCCCAACCGCTATGCTACTGCGTCTGAAAGATGTTCTGCACCATGCTCTTCTTCAGCGAGGCGGCTGTGGCGTCCAGCTCCGCCACCTCGCCCTCGCTCAGCCGCCAGCCCAGCGCACCCAGGTTTTCTTTCGCCTGTGCCAGACACAAAAATGGACATAATAATTACGTTGACCCATGTACTCAAGAAGCTGGCAATGATGTGAGGGTCTGCACTGCTTATGGTCACGTACCTGCACGAGGTCCTTGGCTCCGGGGATGGGCACCGTGCCCTTGGCGATGCACCAGTTGATGGCGACCTGCAAAACGGGAGTGGCAGTGCCTTGTGTGGATTCCAAGCTGTTAATGTTGCCTGAGCCTAACCAGCCAAGCCAGATTGCGCCTACTGCCCACAGGGACCCAACTGCGACACTACGTCAGTCACAAACCCGCCACGGTCAGCACATTCAGTTCTCGTCCCATTGTGCACCTGTGACGGCGTCTTGCCGCGCTCCCGCGCCACCTCGCCCACCAGCTCCACCAGGGGAGCGACCTCGGGCAGCAGCTGCTTAAACAGCGTCCCCCGGGGGCCCTCTGGCAGCCGGCCCTCCTCCACGCTGTACTTGCCTGCCATGCAGCATGCGCCAGGCGGTTTAAGCGGAGCTAGGCGCACGAGAGGAGGTCAAGTGCAAGGCTGAGAAAACAAGGGGCCGGTGCGAGGCAGGTGTTACAGGCAGTGCGACACCCGCATGACCACACCCGCCAGTGGTCTGTTTGCGGCGCGCCCTTCCACCGGCAAAATCCGCCCGTTTCTTTGCCGGCGCATGCTTGCTGCAATACAGGCCGTGACCCCCGCAGACCCCGCGCCACCAGCCCGCCCCGCATTCTCCCGGCCCCTTCCCCCACGTACCTGTGAAAACATGCAACCCCCGAGATCCCCCTCCCATCTCCACCAGGTGGGCTTCACCCAACCACCCACCCACTTCACCCACCCGTGAGTATTCCCAGTGCCAGGGGGCTGTAGGCGATGACGGTGATGCCCAGGTCGTCACACAACGACTGGCGTGGACAGAGGGCGATTTCGGGTGTCGAGGTTCGGCTGAGCTTGCAAATGCGAATTACAACAGCAAGTGCGTGCCCGTGTGCCCGCGGTGTCGTGCCCGCGCAATCAGTCCATCACGGTCACCACCGTAAGCTGCAACCCCATTCCTACCTTGAGGTCCTGCTGCGCCGTGCCCCAGCTCAGCAGCGAGAACTGAATCTGTTTGCAGATTGGATAGGACAGCATGATTGGGCCAAACCAAAGGCAGAGTAATAGGGCTGTCTCATACATTTTAGAGACACGCACTTTGACGTCAGATATGCATCAAGGGACGCCGTGTGAATCTCGTCGGACTCCAATATCGATCCAACGCCCCGTACTCCCATCTCCAAGTGCACCACACACCTGTGCTGACGAAAGCGGCACGCCACGCTTGTCCAGATATGCGTAGATCTTCTCAAGCTGTACAAACACGTATGCATGCGGCACATTAGCACCGTATGTTGCAGTACAGGTGCAACATGGCGCAAGAAGGACGCGTGAGGGGGACAACCCGTGGGGACAACCCAGCCCACCGTACAACGCAGATCACATCGGTACATTTCAACCGTTCAAATGCCCGACGTATACGCACCTGCTTGGGACCGTAGTTGCTGACGCCCACTGCGCGCACCAGCCCCTGCTCGTAGCAATCCGCCAGACCCGCCTGCAGCGCGAGCTCCTGTGGATGTTGCAGGAGGCGGGTGCAGGGGGTGAGGGAGCTGATGCGAAGGAACACAGATGTAGAATTTACCAACCTACCCGTACACGCTCTGCAGTATCGGTTCGTCATTTCTTCCCCGGCCGGGTATGTGCGCGTACGCGGATTAGCTCACACTTCAAGTGCACCCTCCTTCCCTTCTTCCCCATCCCATACCTCCGCCTCTGCGCCGCACCTGCAGAGGCTGGTAGTTGGCGGTGGACCAGTGCAGCTGCCCCACGCTCAGCTGCTCCAGCCCAAGGCGTCGCAGAGAGCCCTTGCAGGCGGCCACCACATTGCCGGGCAGCACACGCCAGGGGTAGGCTGCGAACTTGGTCTGTGTGGGCGTATGCAGGGGTGGTGATTGTGATTGCACGTCGGGTTGCTGAGGAAGGAAGGCAGCGGGTGGACGGGAGCCCGAAGGGGCACATGCGCACCACCCACGGGTGCTGGGTCAATAAATCAGGCGCGGCAAGGAGTGTCGGTGCCAGAACAAAATGCGCACCGCGATGTGGAGGTTGTTGCGCACGCGGTCCGAGCCAGGGTACTCGCCTGCGCACGTGACACATGTGTGCACACATTCACGGCGCGTTGCCCTGCAGCAGACTGTACACATCTCCACGTGCCTTCAGTATACCGGTACCTACGCCGGAGCAACATACTGGTACCGTAAAGTCCTATGTGCCGCCCATCCAAGGTTTTTGTTGGCCAGACCAGCACCCACACAAACCCGCGCCCGCACATTCCAGCTCCTCACTCACGGACGAACTGCCCCAGCAGGAGCTCGCTCTTGCCGTTGAGCCGGCCCGTGCCGTAGCTGTCAGCGGTGTCAAAAACATTAATCCCGTTCCTGACCACCAAGTTAAACACCTCCTGCAGGACCCAAAGTGGCGTCGGTGGATGTTGTTACCAATCTTCCCAACTGCGGAGCTAATAATCCTTCCCCTCGTTGACTTCCACACCTCTACCCGCATATCCGCACTCTTCATCACTGTTTCCTATTGCGTGCAATGCGTATCCTGCGGCTGACACTAGCACCATCTGCAGCTTCTTGTAGGACCCTTACGCCATCGGCCCCAGCTCCCTGGTGCCTTCGCCTTCACGTGCGGAGGGCCTCCAGCGGTTGGTCCCCAAGCCTGCCCCCAGCCAAACCCTGCCCCTGTCCTACCCCCGCCCCCCATCTGCCCGGAGCACGCCGCAGCTCTGTTCCGGACCTACGCACAGTCCGGACCAAACCTGGCCCTTCCAACTGCCACTCTTGCCACACATGCCACGGACTGCCCCTTGTCATGCTACAACCTCTACCCCATTCTCCCTATATTAGGGGTTGGAGTGACTCGCAAGTAGCCGGCCCTGTTGGGGTCATTCTATAGTTCACGACACCCCTTAGCCTGGGCCTGTCACCTGCCACCTGTCCCGCCCCGCCCTCCTCCGCACCTGCAGCTCCGCGTCCATGGTTTCGTCGTAGCCCCACAGGAAGCGGTTGCCCCAGCTCCATGTTCCCAGGCCCATGGGGCTGACCTGCAGCTCTCCTAGCTGCACTAGCTCCGACGGCTTGTAGAGGAGCCTCTCGCCGGGCCCGGTGGGGTCGACAGGGGAGGCGGGTTTGCCGAAAGATCCTGGCAGCAGCGACTTCCAGAACGCTCGTGTGACTACATGGCCTCGGCTGAGTTGAGGTTTTGCGCAGCGTCGCGCTGAATGATTGTGCACTTGCCGGACTTGCAGACTCTGCATGATTCAGAGGTGATGTGCAATGGTGTTAAAATTCTGATATAACAAAGGGTTCTGCAAGGTAAACAGTCTGCGTGCAGAAACTGGGGAAGAGGTTAACGCGCGCGCGGCAACGATCGATCATCACCAGAATGCACTCGCTTGTGACAAAGTGACGCTTGCCAACATTGCCAATACACATTATCCGCATTAATATATCGCTATGCACATTGCTATTTAGCTAATTTTGCAGAAGCAAAACTCATAGTTCGTGCCTTTGGTTGACCGTGTTTGCGAGCGAGCGCCTTTGACACCAAACTCGGGATCTTTGCGCAATGGAGCGCCTAGGCGAACTTGCGGAAGGACTGCCAGGCGGGCAGAATGACGCGGACTCTGAGCCCGGCCCCGCGTTGGCGCCACCCTGCAGCCCCCGTGTGGCGCCCACTGCTCGGCAGCGTAATTTCTCAACTACGACGCACGACGCAGCCCTTAACTTCCAACTCCTAGACTTGGGGCGTCAGTACTTCGTGTGGGTTTCAGCGGTGGGCCCAAAGCTCGGCAGCCTGACGCTGGCTATCAAGTCACCTGCGGTGAGAGACAGCACCGCCACCCTCCCCAGCAAGAACAGCGACACACTCGTGCAGAAAGGGGTGGAGGGCCAAGCATTGCCCGGAGTTGGCCAAATTCCGGTATTAAATCCTCATGGTAGAACAAGAGGGCGTGATTACCACACCGTGATCGGCTTCACATGAGGGTGATGGTGCCGGCTGTCCACTCCACGCAGGACGCCGCGCCATCTGTGGCGTCGCTGCTGCCGGGCGCACCAGCGGTTGGCGAGGGTCCCGCCATGGCGCAGCGGTTAGGTAAGCCGTTACCCAGTAGGAAAGGAGAAAATGACGAAAGGAATGGAGTACCCGTACTGCCCAAAAGGTTTGGTGATCTCAAGTTCGTGAACAGTCCACGAAATTGAGCGCCGAAACAATTTCAGCTTTTTTAAATGAAAATTCCCTCGAAATACAATAACACTAGCAACAAATTCTCGTGTGGCGCGCGCTGCCGCGCGGGGGGAGTGCGGGGAGACTGCAAGGAGGCACGGTGCGCGGCGGCACGCTGGCCACCCATCTTGATGCCGCCGAATCTTGTAACTTGGCCTTTCACGTTTCCGTTTACGCCTACGTTATACTTCTACACTCATTAGCACGCTATGGCACAATGAGCAGGCAGTATGCCGACATTAGCAAACTGATGCCGCGGCTGCCTCGTAACCACGATCCGTGATTGGCAGCGGCGCGCTGCGCTGGCAGTTGCTGGTGAAGGCATCTTTAGTGGTGGCACGGCGGTGCTAGTGGGCTTGGTTTGCAATGAGAGGGCACTTGCTTTGCTGTAGGCAAGTGCGTGGCGGGATGCTACCCAGGCGCACGATGGCTGGCGGTGGCGGTGACGGAGGCGGTGGCGTCCCCGAAAATTTGGATCAGAGTTGTTACTTTTCCCTAACCGCCCACGAAATTAAAAAGTATCGAATTTATTCCAGCAAGATTTAGCAGCCTTCCCGAACTTTAATAAAACGAAACCTTTCTGGCAGTACGGTAGTAAAGTTGGGTCAATGGGTTAGGTGGCAATCTGGAGTAAGGGAGGTCACGAAAGCTGGTTGATGCAGGCTCTTGGGCTGCACATGGCCAGCGTGGTGTCTGGCTGTGCCTTTACCTTTCACCCTAGCCTTCTGCAACTTCATACCCGTACGTTGCATCCCACCCCACAAATTAGGGTAGTGTAAGTAGGTTAGCAGGTTAGGTGAGGGGACAAGCTCACGGAAGCTGGTGGTTCATGCAGCATGCCAGGCTGCGCATGGCCGGCCTTTTGCCTGGCTGTGCATCTACCTCTCATCCGAAACTTTCACTACAGCCTTCTGCGCTTTCCGTCCTGTACGGCGCACACCTTCCCAAACCGTGACCCCATCCCCGCCCTGCCCCGCCCCGCCCCGCCCCGCCCTAACTCCCACAGCCATAAAACTGGGCAAGCCGGTCGTGTGCTCCTGCAACATGCCGCCCAACTCGCCACTGCTTCAGGTGTGTTAGGTGGCGTGCGCGCGTGTATGTAGTGCTGCTGGGTCAAGCGCGCACTTGTTGTGCACGCGCTATCAGGAGGACGGTGGCAACGGCACCATGCCCGCTGTTGGGCGGGGTTGCTTGAATGCATGGGTTGTCAAGGGCGATTGGACCCAGCAACTGACACCTCGTAGACATGGGCGCGCTTGATGAGGGTGCCAAGTCAACTGAATTCGCGCACCACGCATCCATGCATTGTGCAAACGTTTCTTTTTCACACTTAGCGACATTCACACTATGCTTCGCAGGCGGTGGCAGAGCGGCGACTGCTGCAAGAGCTTCAACTGATGGAGCAGGAAGCGCAGGGGGCGGCAGGACAGGCGACGGGCGGGGAGGTGGCGGCGACACCAGCCGCAGTGGTGGCGGCGGCGGGCACCGGGTGACGAAAGCTTGGCAGGATGCGAGCTCAAGCTTGGAGTGGGGTGGGATGTTTGGTCTGTATATGGCCAGGAGCACCTAGTGTGCACATCCTACTCAAGTGTTGGGTGTGCGCGCCGACAAAGTCGTGGGGTGCTCCTTGCGGTGGTTGCCTGTTGCGGTATGTCAGCAGCGAGGGCACAGGCTTTCTTATTCAATCGTGCACAATCTAGGCTTCAAATGATGTGATTTGGGGTGGGCGAGAGACACGGCATATACGGGTATGCCTTGCCTTCGCCCTCCATGGCACGTCTCCATGGTGCGGTTCAAGATGGGTTAAGGGATGTGTGTTCGGGTGATGGAGGCCTACAAGCCGTGCGTGCACGGGGTGCGTACAGAGACCGTGCAGTGGGGTTGTGGATGGTCGGTTTTATAGGCAAAAGTTATTTCCCTGGATCTGTCTGCCCTGCCCCTTTCCGAATTCCAATTTCTTCGCGGGTTATGGCCGTGGCTGGTCGGCTGGCAATGCGGCAGCGGTGCAGCCTAGTCGCTTGAGCAGTGAGCACCCGCTTGTGCTTGTGAAATTCTCTCGTCGCGTATCGTACCGCACGGTGCCTTTGCCCGTCCGCACAGACTGCAGCGGCTCCAGAGGGAGTGGCTTGCAGCTACCGTACCAAAAGTCATGTGAGTGTCACTAAGTCACGTGGGGGAGGGGTGCGCCTCGGCATGGATGTGCGATGGGACAGTGTTAAGGCAGGTTGGTGAAGTCCCGTACGGTGCAGCTATTTCCCAGCCCCCGGGAGATAGCAAACAGTTTGCAACGGCAGTGCATGAGCGCGCGACTGGTCGAACGCCGGAGTCACTGCACCGACAAGTTGCTGGCTGGCTGGAAGCTTGCTGACGCGCATTCATCACGCTCGACATGGAGGAGGTCAGACACCCCTGCCCCTGCCCCATCGCACACCCCTGCCCCTGCCCCGCTGCCCCTGCCCCGCTGGCCCTGCAACCACCCCAAAAACCTGCGCGCCGGGCTCGGCCGGACAGGTGGGCCTTACACAGGACGGCCGGCCAACGACTGTGAACCGCTTCCTGCTCTCCGCGCTCATGAAGAGCATGGACGCACCGGCAGTGAACGAGGCGTGGCTCTACGCGCCGCTACCTCCGGATCCCGTGGATTACGGTATGCCGCCGCGGAGGCCAAGCTGCACGAGGAGGCCCGAGGTAGCCCTTTGTGGCTTTGCCTTGCTGGCCTTGATACTTGATAATGGAGCTCTTACGAGAGCAAGCCTACTACTAGAGTAGGACGTCGGCGTTGCAGGTGGCACGTCCCTGAGGTCCAGAGCAGATGTCGCTCGTGACTCGCGTCAGCAAGTCCCTCTTGTAACCAATGCAATCTTGATACTACAGTATCACCTCGCCTCACCTCAACATGCAGCAAGCAATCCCTACACCAAAGATGCTTTAAACGATAACAATGCGAAGCCAAGAAAGCCAGCGAGCACAACAGGGGGGGGGACGAACAATAGTTTTAGACCCCACCCTGCAAAACCTCCCGACCCCCCGTGACTGACGACCGACCGTGCCGTACCGTGCCGTACACCCCCTATATCCCCTCTGTATTCTTCAAGGAAGGATGGTGTCAAACGCCTGCTTCCAGCGAGCTCAATTAACATGTAAACACGGGAAGTTCGCAGGGCACGTCTTGACGACAGCATTGTTGTCAACATGTTGTGAACATCTTGCGACCGTTCAGTTGCACCTGTGTAAAGCACGCCCACGAGATCTACCAATGCATGGGATATACACATGCGTTATTATACTCCGGCACGCAAGCATTTGCGGCATGTTCTGGTTTGGCGAGGACGTGTCGCACCCCAACATCCCAACCCAACATGTGTTGACGGGCGGTAGCACTTCATCTTTTGGTAGGCTTCTTACGTCCTTTGGCCGCGGGAGGGCTTGCAGCAAAATCGGGGTTGGTGGAGTCAAGTTGGGCCCTGATAGCATGTGATGGCTCGGCGTCTTCGGGTGCTGGGACTGTCCCCTCTGTAACATCCGCATTCTTACGTTCCCCGGTCGTCAAAAGCTTACATTACATGCTTTGCGCAACGGTCTGGGCTTGCCCGGCTGTCTAATAAGGCCCAGACGAAAGTTTCCGGCACACCCTGGGGACCGTGCCTGGGGACCGTGCCTGGGGACCGTGCCTGGGGACTGACGACCGACCCTGAACTTTGGGTGCCCATATCTCCGCTTACTATCCTGATCAAAATTCTGAAAGCAGATTCTGAACGCTCTCGTCAAGCTCTTTCAATTTGAAGGGTGGGGTGTGTCTGGGGCATTCTTTACCCCCCCCCCCCCCCTGAGCACAGCGCTGGCCACCTACATCTTCCAATGCCCTTGCCCGTAGCCCAGCTGCTCGTGACCCAAAAGTAACAACGTTGGTGTGCGTCGTAACAGTTCAATTTACATGGGCCTATTGTAATTGTGTGCAAACAGGGGCATGCATGGGCTGCAGTATCATAGCAGCCATCACGCGCCGATGCAAACTTTTACCACAAAAGGCTGCACACACAGCGCGCTCATGCTCACATACACGCCTCGCTTTGTTGGTTTTTTTAAACACATACATCGCATACACTGTCGTACGCGCAATGCTTTCCTTGTGCTCTTTTTCACACACACACACACACACACACACACACACACACACACACACACACACACACACACACACACACACACACAGTCACACACACACACACACACACACACACACACACACACACA
Organism: Chlamydomonas reinhardtii; assembly: GCF_000002595.2. Lineage (NCBI taxonomy): Eukaryota > Viridiplantae > Chlorophyta > Chlorophyceae > Chlamydomonadales > Chlamydomonadaceae > Chlamydomonas > Chlamydomonas reinhardtii. The sequence continues at coordinate 1,079,745 of NC_057007.1, forward strand.
CACACACACACACACACACACACACACACACACACACACACACACACACACACACACACACACACACACACACACACACACACACACACACACACACACACACACACACACACACACACACACACACACACACACACACACACACACACACACACACACACACACACACACACACACACACACACACACACACACACACACACACACACACACACACACACACACACACACACACACACACACACACACACACACACACACACACACACACACACACACACACACACACACACACACACACACACACACACACACACACACACACACACACACACACACACACACACACACACACACACACACACACACACACACACACACACACACACACACACACACACACACACACACACACACACACACACACACACACACACACACACACACACACACACACA
>NC_057007.1:1080302-1090977 GCF_000002595.2 Chlamydomonas reinhardtii
GTGCTGGAAAGACACACACACACACACACACACACACACACACACACACACACACACACACACACACACACACACACACACACACACACACACACACACACACACACACACACACACACACACACACACACACACACACACACACACACACACCATCCAAGCGTGCACGTTTTCAGCACACACATCCTCTCTATATGCCCTTCCTTCCGTTGTGCCGCCTTTGGGCCAGACCCGTGGGCCAGACCCCTTCATTGTCAATGTAACTTAGTACTTCATTTCAGTCTCCCGTCCTCCTTCCTCTCCTTTCCTGTCTCCTCTTCCTGTCTACCTACGTCCAAAAATCAATCATTTGCTCCCTTCCGATTGCCATATCTGTATGCCCTGCTCTGTGCTATGCCTCCACACCAGCTTTCGCCACAACTAGGAGGTGAAGAAGCCGCCGCTCTCGTTGCGGATGTAGCCCTGAAGAACGGGAGAGGGGTAGATGTGAGAGGCATGGGCAGGCAGGCCAGGAAAAATTTAGGCACAGCTTGGGCGGGTGTCGCTGGGACTTGAAGCTCAAGGCTGGGCATGCGGCCCAGTTTCGGATGAAACCCACGGGGAATACCGGGTGTATCACAATGGCAGGATACAGTTACAAAATCCACGGCAGCGTAATTCCTGTCTCCGTAAGATTTCCCATACACATGACATGCCAGGGCTGGGGGGTGTGGCGGGTGCGGGCGCCCACGTGCCCATGTCCCCCCCTTTGGTCCGTGCAGCCGGAAGCCCTAACCCAGCCACGGTTGCTCACCGGATGCTTCTGGGTCTGGCGCGGAGGCAGCTTGGGTTGCCGGGCGCCATCGTGAATCACGTTTCGTAGCGTAGCCTCATACGGAACTTCATCGCCGTTCGCAAGAACCTGCAGACAGGGAGTCGAGGTTTGAGGGACTCTGTTCTTCATCCCGGTGGACTTCTTAGTCTGGCAAAGCCCACTAAAGCTGCCATTCAAGGTACACATAATCGTCAGGACCCCTGCATAACAGCACCTACCTGGAGAGCTCGAAAGTGCGAAAACTCGCTTTTGTCTTGCTCCTTAATCATCGTTGGTGGGCGCGTATTCCGGATGGTCATAGTGTAGTTCTTAACCTGCAGGGTTGACGTTGAGGGGCGTCAGCAATTCGGCTGGAAGGCCAGATGAACTCTGTCTTGGCGAACCAGAGCTCAAGCTCCCAGCTGTGCATTCACCTGCTGCTTGAGGTCCATCTGCAGGTTTGTAGTGGGAAGGCGCTGGTTGTGGTGGCTTTGGTATGATTGTAACAGCGAGGAAATTGCGGGCTGGCTAGTAAAGGAACGTTGTTGACAGTTGCTTAAAGCTGGGGATATATATTTGATAATGTATTGTATCCTGGACGCGCAAGGCCGCCCAAAATTGCGTCCGCAAATTCTTAGCTTTCATGCAGCTCCAAGCTAATGGCAACCAAGGATGTAACAATCAAATCTTCAATGTGTAAGAATGCGCATCATATACACACCTTACTGTAAGGAAGCGTTGATGTGGTGTCTGAGTGGCGCGAGTCCCAGCTCCCGGCAGTCTCACCCCGCACGGGTGATCGGCTTGGCTGGGACTAACTGTGCGCAGAGTCACACGGACTTTGACAGCGGGAGAATGTGCAGCAACCCTGGGGGGCCCCTGGCAGCATCAGATGGTCTCTGGCGTGCGTGCACACTTTGGATTGTCCCGCCTGAACCATAAGACATCTTGCCGCTATCTTGCCAAGATGACGGGGCACCGGAAGTTTCTGTGCTGTGCCACATGCGCGTGGGCGCGGGAAGGGCCTCGGCGGGGATTCCTGACCTTCCTCCCCTGCTGACCATGGCCCCTGGTGGGTCACAGTCCCAGGTCGGCCGGTCAGCTACCGTACCAGCTGCTGCACAATGGGTCACGCGTGTGTTACAAGGGGTAATATTTAACATACTGCTTTACGCCCCCTCAGTTCGGACTTCATAGCTAGCTAGTAAGGCGCACGTATGACCACGCCCATACCTGACCAAACTCCTTGTCGGGAGGAGATACTACCCGTCCAAATAAATACAAATATCACTTGCACCTTCACAGACATCCACGCACTGAACCCTCCACGGATTGCCATCATAGCCGTAACCGACAGCCTCCGCTTATGAATCCCTGAAGCTTGCACCAGTCAACACCTCACGCATCCGTGGCCACATCCCGTCAAATCATCCCTTACCGTGCTACTATATTAGTAAGAAGCTGCGCTTGACGTGCACTGAACAGCAAATGCGAGATGCACTGCGCTATCAATGGGTGCGAAGCCGGAATCATTGGCTGCGCCCCCTGCGTCACGCATCTGCATGCATACGCTGCCCGCGCTTCAAGCCCTGATACAACAGGCCCTGCATTCCATCTCGCCAACCTCCCGCACAATTCCCATGCCCAAATCATTCTGAGCCGCAAACACAGACATAGGCGTGACAGTGCGCTTCGTTTGATGGCGTGTGTGGCAGTCATGCGCCCAATTCTAGCCCTCGTATGTGTCCCTCCCCAGCTATGTCGTCATCAGCAGTCATCAACCAAGGTTTCCGTCTTTCCGGCGGTACGGGCTTGCCCTCCCAACCCCACATGAAGACTGCAGTTCCTTGCTCGCAGGTACCCATCACCTACGTCTCCGGCGGCGGCCGCCATCTATAACGTGTAACACGACGCAATGCATGGAAACACAGGTTTCACAACCTAAGCGCAGATCCTTCGGGCACAATACCAGCGATCTGCTGCCTCCCAATTGTGCCCGTTCTCTTCTCGACTTCGCAGCATTTGTGGCAATGCTTCCGGAGACGGCGCACACGCCCACACGCGTGGCCCACCCCGGCTCGGCCTCAGCAGTGCTACCAACCATACGCAACCATCCACAACAGCAGGCAATTGATGAGCCGCACACTCGCAGCTTTGCTGAAAGCCGGCTTTCAGCCAAGACCCAAGGAAATGAGCAGGCGCATTGTGCGCCGCCATGTCGTTGGCCCCACACCAGCGTACTGAACGCCCCCCCTGATTGCTTGGCCGCTGCATCCGGTAAGCCGGCAACTGTTCGCGTATATCCGCTATTAAGGAAGAGTATTATGTTTGCGTAACCAGTTCTGCACCTGCTCAACCGCAGGCGCGCTTAGCTCATGTGGCCTAGACTCTACGCCTCCAATCTGCTCCTTGCCCACTGCGAGTCGACAACACCTATCGACAAACTTTCAAACTCAATTGAGAGTAAACACGCCAAGACCGCAGCGCACCCCGTTCATTATGCCTGGGTGCGCGCCGCTGCTGCCTCGCGGGCGCGCGCCGCTGCGCGGCGCTGCTGCGGCAACAGGATCAATAAACAGACAGCCTCCACTGGCTGTCCGTGTGTTCAGCCACCACACACAACATGAACATTACGAAACGACTGTGAACGGCACGCTCGTGTATGAGTTGCTAACAGTTAAATTGTTTCATGCACACAACCGCCAGAGAGCACAGAAATCAAGACCTAGAGCGAACGCGCAGCGGGCACGCGCAGCATGCACTTACCAGCACACAGCAGGGCACAATTGTGGTGAGGCCACACTACAGACACATGGTGAGGCCACACTACAGACAGATGCATAGGAGTAACGCGAATTATGTGCGGACTCCCACCACCTTCAAAACCTGCATTGAAGCAACCTGCCCTTGCGGCCAAGCTATGCGTAATATGTCCGCGCGCCTCTGTCCAGTAAGCGATGATGTTGTCCAAAGCTCGCTCCGTGTGGTCATGTAGCCCCACTTCCCCCCGCCATCGTGTGGGCAATGCAAGTTCGATCAACGTCCGCGCCGCCCCTCATAACCAAAACGCCACGCCCTTGCCTGCAGACATAAACTGCCGCGCAACAAAGCCACTAGGCTTGCCTGGCAGCTGGGATTGTGCACAGCGATTAGATCGGTTGCCTGACCTCATCATAGCAAAACGTTTGTGGGAGGCTCCCACAGCCCAACGTCCAGAAGGCCGTGTATCTGACTTTGTGAGGTACCCTACGAGCGCATCCATCTAACTACCGGAGAGTCCTCTCAAAATTGTTTACGTACTTTGTTGCGAAGCCAAGAGGCGTGCAAGCCATGGCATTTTGAGCTACCTACCATGATGGCAAATCAAGCCGCACCAAAGCCATTATGGTACTTCGTTGTAAGCTCCGGTTTTGAACACCCTGAAGAGAGCCGACGGATGTTGTTTGCGCTCTCGAGCTATGCCGTACGCGTGAACCCCGCCCGGCCCACCCCGGCTCAGCCTCAGCAGTGCTACCAACCATCGACAACAGCAGGCAATTGAGCCGCACACTCACAGCTTTGCAAAAAGCCAGGACCTAAGGAAATGCAGACCCTTGCTGTCAGCTCCGCTCTGCTCCTCTGTACTCCCTCCGCAACTTGCCCAGCAATGCACGAAGGCCCTGACCCCTAAACAGCTCCCCCCTCTATTCTTCGGAAGTCCGCTCGCTCACGCCCCTGCAAATGCTCTTGGACCGCCGCGCAAGCCGTTCAGATCAGCTGCTGGCATTGCCCTCTCCCGCCAGCAGGCCTCGAAACGGGGTCCACGACGCGACAACGACGCCCAGCAGTACGCCTTGCTACTGCATCCGCCGGCGACCGCGCTCAGCGCTATCAAGCTTGTCGATCAGTAACGAGCTGTACTTTGGCAGCGCTAGCATTCCGTTTTGCAACATGCTCCGGCCACCTTTCCGCACCTTGCGGCGGCTAGGCGCGAGGCCGCTTGCCGGCTGCGGCCAGGCTCTCGCTCTGCGCCGCCAACAGGTGGCTCTGGAACAGGGCGTCGTGCACCAGGTTCTGGACGTCCTCGGGGCTGAGCCCGGGGTCGTCCAACTTCACCTCAAACACGTCACGCACCGTGCCGTTGGTGGTGGTCACGGCGGCGGTGCGGATCTGGTGGCGGTTGGGGGGTTGGGGTCGGCAGGGGGTTGGGATGAAGCGAAGTGAGCGGTGGGAGCGCGTGGACCGGAGCGGCAGGACGGGGCAACGACGCACAACCACAACCACGCCGACAAAACACGTAACCACAGTGCTGCTGCCACAGCGGAGAGAGCTACTGAGCGGCTGGCTGGAGGACTGACACTGCCGTGCCATGAGGTAATATGGCATCGCATGCCACCCGCACGATGGGCACACCACATCGCAGCGTGCCCAACACTCCCCTCCAAGCCTGGGTGTCCGGCATCCCGCCGCCAGCGGCCTCACCTCCAGTGGCAGCTGTCTCAGGGCGTTGATGATGTCGGACAGCAGCCCCTTGCGGTCGCGGCACTTGACCTGCACGTAGTAGCAGTCGGGGCCGCGCTCCACCGTCACGCCCGACATCTGCGTCATCTGGCAGGGGATCTGTTGAAGGGAGCGCAGCAGCGGCAAGGGGGTGGAACAGCAGCAATCAGCAGGCGGTACAGGAATCTTGCGAGTTAAGAGTATCGGTAGGGCATGCAACACCAGCACTATATAATACAACACGGTGACAGCGGGCGCGGTCGTGGACGCGCACGAATGCACGAGATGCGCTAATGACGGCAAGCCTCGGCGGGACTCACGTGTGGCATCTGAGGAGCGCCGCCGACCTCCATCTCCTCGTGACTGCACGCAGGTGACACACGTGACTCACAGTTAGTGCAAGGCGCACAGCAAGGACACACGCGCGCAGGTGCAACGAACGCACTGGTGGTCTCCCCCAAAGCCTTGCCCTGCGCTACCTATTTGGCAAAGTATTCTTTACACCGCATGTCGGCCCCGAGCTCGCTCTCATACACCCCGCACAAACCTGGAGGATCCCTTGCTGGCCTTGCCCTCCGAGTTGGCCGTGTCCTCCTCCCCGTTGAAGCCACTGCCCAGCCGCCCGACGGCGCCGCCGCTGCCGCCGCCGCCGCCTCCATTGCAGTAGCCGCCATTCCCGTTGACGTAGCAGCCATTGGTGGCGCCGCCCACTTCCAGCGCGCCCATTGATAGCTGCAAGACAAGACATGTAAAGCGGGGCCGCACAGGTAAGCAGAAATGCATAAGATACCGTAGGCACTTCCACAAGCCGTGCTAGCATTGCGCAACGCGGGTACATGGTTACTGTGTGCGGTAGGGTACAGTGGACATTACGTTAGACAGCCCGCCACTGCAGAGCCAACGAGACTACTTCACCAAACAGGTTATATCTCGCGCCCCCACCTTGAGCTGCAGGTGCTTGAGCAGTTGGATGGTGTCTGCCAGTACAACGTGCTTGGGCCGCCGAGCTTCCAGGCCTCCCGCGTCGTTGGCGGCGGCGGCGGCGGCACCGTTGGCTCCACCACGCTGCTGCGGCGGCACAAGCTCGCGCAGCTGCATATGGGAAGCACAGAGCATGGGAAGTACTATTCGGTCAGTGAGCGTGTATTGGCGCGGCGCGTGCATGGAAAGATAAGGCAAGCAACTGCGAATGAAGGAATTCGATGGAGGAGGAAGCCAGGGATGCCAAGTGTGGGTTTCAAGGAGCACCAGACCCGTGTATCCCTGCTGCACCTTCAGTCCAATGTGACCATATGGGATAGAGTGCTGTGTTGGAGGCACGGCCCTCGCTTGGGGTCCTGGACCCCGGCCTAGGCACGTCGGCAGCGGCAGCGGTGCTCATGCTCACCTCGTCAATCAGTGAGTTGATGCGGTCGCGGCGCTGCTTCTCCACCGTGGAGTGGCTGATCTGGCCCTTGGGCTCAGCCATGGACATGGACATGGACATGGCTGCGAGTTGCGGCGGGGCCAAACGCAATTAGTTGCGTCCATGAACGGGCAGGAGCAACACGATTACGATGTGATGAGCGGAAGGGGCAACGTCGTGGCCATTCCGAAGCCGGTGAAAACGCTAAGCAATCGAGGCAGCTACCAGCACACCGTTGGGGTAGACGCATCGGGCTGAGAACGGGTGCTGCGGGGCTGGGTCACGATTACACTGGCCCGCGTGCGTTTTCAGGTCGTAACCAACCGCACCAACTCACCTTTGCCCGGCGGTGCCGGAACCGATGCGAAGCGCGCCAGCTGGAGTGGGGCGTGCACGTGCAGGCAGCCGGCCGCGGCTGCCGCCAGTTGCGCATTGTGTTGCGCCTGCTGTGCGGCAGTGGCGGCGGCGACAAGGGTGCTCACTAGCGCCGGCGAGCTGCCAACAAGCGCCGCGTGCCCCGCGGTGCCCGGCAGGGTGTAGGCGTGAAGTGACGTCGGAGCGGAAGCAGCGGCGGCGTGAGGCATGGGCATGATCGATATCTCTGCACCGCTACCGTAGAGGGACGCTGGGTCGGCGACGCCGGTGAGTGCGGGTGTGTCTACCGGTGACGCCAGTGCCGATGACAGCGCGCTATCCTCCAGCTTGACCGCTGCTGCAACCGCGCTCTGCTCGAGGCTGCACCCACTGCCGTTGTCCTTTTGAGAACGCGGTTGGAACTGCGATAAAGGTGGGGCGTACAGGTGCACGGGGCAGGGGTGCAATTTCGTCGGTTTGCTTCTTCCGGAACAGGACCCGACAACGCTCGCACCTGAAGAGCAAGTCCATTGCCGTCAGTGGCGCGCAGGAAATCGAGAGCGTCAGGCTCGGCCTCGCCGGCTGCTTTGCGCTCTATCACGCCCAGCAGCTCGTTGAGCTCTAAATCCGTGAAGACATACTGCGAGTCGCCGATCCCAAAGTCCAGCGCCTCGTTCATTCTGTCTACCAAGACCTACAGCCGAGTAGATAGTGCTCGCGCAGTCAGGTTAAACCAGGAAGCCGCTAGCGAGGTGGAGCACCGAAGACTGTAAGCGCTTGCCAACCCGTTGCGCACCGCACAACGCTCACAGCAGGCCGTGTGACGTCACGAAAACCTGTTATGTGCGCACGAGAGGACATATGCGCATCGGTTATCCCGACTCATGTGGCGCATGTGACCGTAGCATGCGCATGTGCGCTCGCGGAAACTTCGGCCTGCGTCTCACTTTGCAACTTCCAAACATCGCTTGTGCATATTGTAGTCTGGGCTACATGTTAGTCTGCGAGGGAAATGTAAGGTGATGACTTGCCCTGGGTTCGGGCATTTGCGGCTGCGACTTGCGAGAGTGGTGGGCGACTTGCGAGAGTGGTGGGTGACTGTGGCAGTGGTGGGTTGGCGTGCCCCGGCCCCCGCAGGGGGCGCGGCGCACCCATACGTTTCAGAAAGGGGGGGTCGACGCCAAGTTGATCCACACACGTTTCCGGCCCCCGCCGACTACACGCAGCCAGTATTCAAGCCATCAGTTATACAAAGTCACTGTACACAAGAAGGAAGTGGCCCCGGCGACGTAGATCCGTCATCCGACTCGAGTCAGGGAACCGCGACAGCGAAGGTAACTGTGATAGCAACAGGTTGAACAAACTCAAACATATGCCATGAATTCGTCCTCAGCTGCAAGAAAGACGTGTTAGATGCCGATCTTAGAGCAGACAATACCGCTGGTCAAATACTGCTGGTCAAATACCGCTGGTCAAATTAGATTGGTTAACGTATAAATGGCTCTAATGTGGGCACATATGTACCTGTCAGAAGCCTCGCAGACGCGTGGGCTACGAGCGCGAGCATTTGCCCTTAATACAGCCGCGCTGTCAGCCCCAATAAGTTAGAGCTGTACATCTTAGGAATTGGTATCTATTTATCAAGCCAGCTTGGATTAGGAAGACGGTTTTGCCGCAACGAAGTTCTTGCCAGCCCCGCTTCGTCCCGCACGAGTTCCGCCATGCTGCCGTTTTGTTCAATACCTGCAGACTGAGGTGCATGCGGTATATGAAGTACGTATAGCAGCGATGCTGAGATTCTGTTATCATTACATTTGCAAAACGTTTAGGGCTTTGCCGCAACTTCATGACCATGCGACGTCCAACCGTCCGACGCACAGCCCCGACCCCCCCCCCCCCAACGTTGTGCGCATGCCAGCATCCCCAATACCTTTGATCCAACGTATGTTACGACTCTGGCACTCCATATCATCATGCTCAGACTTCAGTCGCCATTCCTATACCAGCCTCCTTTCACCTCAGCTCTACGCCACGCTACGCCACGCCCTGACGAAGGGTCACTACTTGCACACGCCTGCTCTCATGCCCAGCACTATAACACCGTACGTTGCGTCAGGTTGCGTTCCCTGTCACTTGACTTCCTTAGGGGCACGCCCCATGGATCGCATGGCGGTCCGCTAGTGACTGTGGCAGTGGTGGGTGACGGACGCTCAGTGGTGGGTGAAGTAATTCTTGCAAACGCGGAGCTAATGCAGGTTGATATTCATGCGGTTGTTTGAAGATGGCTAATGCGAGGGCTCTTGGTGGGAACTTGCACTCGAACGTCGCGTTGGCCTGTGCCACGCCATGCTGTGCCAAGACGCGCTTCAGTTGTCCAGGTGCCGTAGCCCAGCCTTTGTCGAGCCCTGATCCACAGGCAACGCTCAAAGCAACTCTCAAATTGAGCACCAGTGGCACTGCCTGGCCGCCCGGAGAGGAGCATATACTGAGCTGAGGCACGAGCTGAGGGCCAGGGTGCTGGGCACCCTTCCTTGGTCAGACTGTCCCTTCTTGTGTTGTCGCATACATATACTGAAGGCCGACTCGGTAGGTGACAGTGCGGGCCCCCCAGTATCGGGCCGGATGTTTACTTTGCGGACGCCATGGCCAACCTTGGGCTCAAGCTTGGGTTCCCTGCTTGGGCTCAATGCGCAGCATGGTTGCATGCGGCGGGTAACCTAGCACGAAACCCTGAGCTTTGTTCATCATCATGTGGCGGCTAGAACACGGTACAGGGGTGCTCCCTGATACGGAAGCACCTCTCCGGGAGCACGGGTGCCGGGTGCGGTTGCGGAAGTAGCTGCCGCCTGCAAGCCCACTCCGCCTTCCGCTCTGGTCTACGTACGCATTAGTACCGCAACACTCGTCAATAGCTGTGGGGTGACGCCGACTGGAGGGTAGTTTGAGCAGGCACCGCCAGGCATCGGTCCAGGGGCCAAGCACAGCCAGTTGCAACACACATCCATCCGCATCCCATCAGCCATACTCCCTCGCCATCACATCGTTGCTGTTGCCTTCCTAATAATGACGAGTGTGGTGGAAACGAATGCGTACGTAGACCAGAGCGGACGGCGGAGTGGGCTTGCAGGCGGCACGAGAGTAGGCAGTCAGTAGCGCAAGTTGCGAATTCACATGTTACCTCGTAACCGACGGTAAACGCTGTGGACGGCCGCGCCCATGGCTGGCTGACAGAAAGCGGCTGCTGTATTGGGATGGCTGGGCTGGACGACGTCCCGCTGCCAAGCACAAGCACAGACGGCAACAAACCAAACAGCAGGAAACCCTCTAGCCACAACACTCTTCGATGCTGCGGCCTACTACACACCGTGCCATGCTATGCTCGCCAGCAAAGACCGCAAACCAGACACCGGCAGGTCTCAATATGCGCACCGGCGCCGCTTGTCGGGCGGCGCCGCGCTCTCCTCCTCCGCTTGGCCTTGCCTGCCCCCTCTGCTACGCACATGCACGCCGCCACGGCTAGGCCCAGGCCCTGCGCCGCCGCTGCAGCGGCCAGGCCCTGCACCACCGCCGCAGTCGCCGACTCGCGAAGTCGCTTCTCGCTCCGGCTGGTTTTGGGCCGACTCCTATTTGCGATCAATTGGCCT